>NW_027305526.1:300000-588000 GCF_039555335.1 Amphiura filiformis
AATAAATACTATCTTGTGTAGATAGCGGAAAAATAACAAGCAAACAAATAACAACAAACATCAAAACAAATTTTCCTAACAGACGTTTTCTTAATATTTTCTGTCATTTTTTAGGACCGCAATGCTATCTTCAGAAGATAGCCGTTTTTTTGTTGTTGTTTTTTTTTGTTTTTTTTTTTGTATTATTTCATTAGGTTTCAAAATGCTATCATCAGTAGATATGCCTAACAAAATATAATTATTCAAACTTTCTCAATTTCTTTGTATTTTACAAAATAAATAGGCCTACTATCTTGAGTAGATAGCGGAAAAATAACAAGCAAGCAAATAACAAAAAACATCAAAACAAACTTTCCTAACAGACGTTTTCTTAATATTTTCTGTCGTTTTTTTTAGGCCCGCAATGCTATCTTCAGAAGATAGCCGGTTTTTTTTTGTATTATTTAATTAGGTTTAAAAATGCTATCATCAGTAGATATGCCTAACAAAATATAATTGTTCAAACTTTCTAAATTTCTTTGTATTTTACAAATAAATACTATCTTGAGTAGATAGCGGAAAAATAACAAGCAAACAAATAACAACAAACATCAAAACAAATTTTCCTAACAGGCGTTTTCTTAATATTTTCTGTCGTTTTTTAGGCCAGCAATGCTATCTTCAGAAGATAGCCGGGGTTTTTTGTATTATTTCATTGGGTTTAAAAATGCTATCATCAGTAGATAGGCCTAACAAAATATAATTATTCAACTTTTCTCAATTTCTTTGTATTTTACAAATAAATACTATCTTGAGTAAATAGCGTTGTGAGAAAATGATGCAGATCGTAAATGATGCAGATCGTAAGTGGGCTGACGCGTACGCGTATTCACAGAAGATGATGGATGTCGCAACGGGTGATTTGCAAATTGCACCGTAAATGGATAAAAAACAAACAAACAGACAAACATACATGAAATATAAAAGAATATACCAAATGATCTTTCTGACTCGCCTCATGCTAAGTCTTGTGATTTCCTTCTTTTTTGTATTATTTCATTAAGTTTAAAATGCTATCATCAGTAGATATGCCTAACAAAATATAATTATTCAAACTTTCTCAATTTCTTTGTATTTTACAAATAAATACTATCTTGTGTAGATAGCGGAAAAAAACAAGCAAACAAATAACAACAAACATCAAAACAAATTTTCCTAACAGACGTTTTCTTAATATTTTCTGTCGTTTTATTAGGCCCGCAATGCTATCTTCAGAAGATAGCCGTTTTTTTTTTTTTTGTTTTTTGTATTATTTCATTAGGTTTCAAAATGCTATCATCAGTAGATATGCCTAACAAAATATAATTATTCAAACTTTCTCAATTTCTTTGTATTTTACAAATAAATACTATCTTGAGTAGATAGCGGAAAAATAACAAGCAAACAAATAACAACAAACATCAAAACAAACTTTCCTAACAGACGTTTTCTTAATATTTTCTGTCGGTTTTTTTAGGCCCGCAATGCTATCTTCAGAAGATAGCCGTTTTTTTTTTTTTTTTTGGTATTATTTCATTAGGTTTAAAAATGCTATCAACAGTAGATATGCCTAACAAAATATAATTATTCAAAATTTCTCAATTTCTTTGTATTTTACAAATAAATAGGCCTACTATCTTGAGTAGATAGCGGAAAAATAACAAGCAAGCAAATAACAAAAAACATCAAAACAAACTTTCCTAACAGACGTTTTCTTAATATTTTCTGTCGTTTTTTTAGGCCCGCAATGCTATCTTCAGAAGATAGCCGTTTTTTTTTGTATTATTTCATTAGGTTTAAAAATGCTATCATCAGTAGATATGCCTAACAAAATATAATTGTTCAAACTTTCTAAATTTCTTTGTATTTTACAAATAAATACTATCTTGAGTAGATAGCGGAAAAATAACAAGCAAACAAATAACAACAAACATCAAAACAAATTTTCCTAACAGGCGTTTTCTTAATATTTTCTGTCGTTTTTTAGGCCAGCAATGCTATCTTCAGAAGATAGCCGGGTTTTTTTTTGTATTATTTCATTAGGTTTAAAAATGCTATCATCAGTAGATATGCCTAACAACATATAATTATTCAAACTTTCTCAATTTCTTTGTATTTTACAAATAAATACTATCTTGAGTAGATAGCGGAAAAATAACAAGCAAACAAATAACAACAAACATCAAAACAAATTTTCCTAACAGACATTTTCTTAATATTTTCTGTCGTTTTTTAGGCCAGCAATGCTATCTTCAGAAGATAGCCGGTTTTTTTTTGTATTATTTCATTAGGTTTAAAAATGCTATCATCAGTAGATAGGCCTAACAAAATATAATTATTCAAACTTTCTCAATTTCTTTGTATTTTACAAATAAATACTATCTTGTGTAGATAGCGGAAAAATAACAAGCAAACAAATAACAACAAACATCAAAACAAATTTTCCTAACAGACGTTTTCTTAATATTTTCTGTCGTTTTTTAGGCCCGCAATGCTATCTTCAGAAGATAGCCGTAGCCGTTTTTATGTGTGTATTATTTCATTAGGTTTAAAAATGCTATCATCAGTAGATAGGCCTAACAAAATATAATTATTCAACCTTTCTCAATTTCTTTTTATTTTACAAATAAATACTATCTTGAGTAGATAGCGGAAAACTGACAAGCAAACAAATAACAAAAAACATCAAAACAAACTTTCCTAACAAACGATTTCTTAATATTTTCTGTCGTTTTGTTAGGCCCGCAATGCTATCTTCAGAAGATAGCCGTTTGCGAAAGCGCGTTGCGAGAAAATGATGCAGATCGTAAATGATGCAGATCGTAAGTGGGCTCACGCGTACGCGTGTTCACAGAAGATGATGGATGTCGCAACGGGTGATTTGCAAATTGCACCGTAAAAGGATCAAAAACAAACAAACAGACAGACAAACATACATGAAATATAAAAGAATATACCAAATGATCTTTCTGACTCGTCTCATGCTAAGTCTTGTGATTTCCTTCTTTTTGTATTATTTCATTAGGGTTAAAATGCTATCATCAGTAGATAGGCCTAAGAAAATATAATTATTCAACCTTTCTCAATTTCATTGTATTTTACAAATAAATAGGCCTACTATCTTGAGTAGATAGCGGAAAAATAACAAGCAAACAAATAACAAAAAACATCGAAACAAACTTTCCTAACAGACGTTTTCTTAATATTTTCTGTCGTTTTTTAGGCCCGCAATGCTATCTTCAGAAGATAGCCGGTTTTTTTGGTTTTTTTTTTGTATTATTTCATCAGGTTTAAAAATGCTATCATCAGTAGATATGCCTAACAAAATATAATCATTCAAACTTTCTGAATTTCTTTGTATTTTACAAATAAATAGGCCTACTATCTTGAGTAGATAGCGGAAAAATAACAAGCAAACAAATAACAAAAAACATCAAAACAAACTTTCCTAACAGACGTTTTCTTAATATTTTCTGTCGGGTTTTTTTAGGCCCGCATTGCTATCTTCAGAAGATAGCCGTTTTTTTTTTGGTATTATTTCATCAGGTTTAAAAATGCTATCATCAGTAGATATGCCTAACAAAATATAATTATTCAAACTTTCTCAATTTCTTTGTATTTTACAAATAAATAGGCCTACTATCTTGAGTAGATAGCGGAAAAATAACAAGCAAACAAATAACAAAAAACATCAAAACAAACTTTCCTAACAGACGTTTTCTTAATATTTTCTGTCGTTTTTTTAGGCCCGCAATGCTATCTTCAGAAGATAGCCGTTTTTTTTGTTTTTGTTTTTTTGTATTATTTCATTAGGCTTAAAAATGCTATCATCAGTAGATATGCCTAACAAAATATAATTATTCAAACTTTCTCAATTTCTTTGTATTTTACAAATAAATAGGCCTACTATCTTGAGTAGATAGCGGAAAAATAACAAGCAAACAAATAACAAAAAACATCAAAACAAACTTTCCTAACAGACGTTTTCTTAATATTTTCTGTCGTTTTTTTTTTTTTTTTTATTTTTTTTTTTTTCTTTATTTTTTTTTTTGTTTTTTTTTTTTTTGTATTATTTCATTAGGCTTAAAAATGCTATCATCAGTAGATATGCCTAACAAAATATAATTATTCAACCTTTCTCAATTTCTTTTTATTTTACAAATAAATACTATCTTGAGTAGGGGCCTAGATAGCGGAAAACTAACAAGCAAACAAATAACAAAAAACATCAAAACAAACTTTCCTAACAAACGATTTCTTAATATTTTCTGTCGTTTTGTTAGGCCCGCAATGCTATCTTCAGAAGATAGCCGTTTGCGAGCGCGTTGCGAGAAAATGATGCAGATCGTAAATGATGCAGATCGTAAGTGGGCTCACGCGTACGCGTGTTCACAGAAGATGATGGATGTCGCAACGGGTGATTTGCAAATTGCACCGTAAAAGGATCAAAAACAAACAAACAGACAGACAAACATACATGAAATATAAAAGAATATACCAAATGATCTTTCTGACTCGTCTCATGCTAAGTCTTGTGATTTCCTTCTTTTTTGTATTATTTCATTAGGGTTAAAATGCTATCATCAGTAGATAGGCCTAAGAAAATATAATTATTCAACCTTTCTCAATTTCATTGTATTTTACAAATAAATAGGCCTACTATCTTGAGTAGATAGCGGAAAAATAACAAGCAAACAAATAACAAAAACAATAAAACAAACTTAACTAACAGACATTTTCTTAATTTTTTCTGTCGTTTTTTAGGCCCGCAATGCTATCTTCAGAAGATAGCCGTTTTTTTTTTGTTTTTTTTTTTTGTATTATATCATCAGGTTTAAAAATGCTATCATCAGTAGATATGCCTAACAAAATATAATTATTCAAACTTTCTCAATTTCTTTGTATTTTACAAATAAATACTATCTTGAGTAGATAGCGGAAAAATAACAAGCAAACAAATAACAACAAACATCAAAACAAACTTTCCTAACAGACGTTTTCTTAATATTTTCTGTCGTTTTTTTAGGCCCGCAATGCTATCTTCAGAAGATAGCCGTTTTTGTTTTTGTTTTTTTTGTATTATTTCATTAGGCTTAAAAATGCTATCATCAGTAGATATGCCTAACAAAATATAATTATTCAAACTTTCTCAATGTCTTTGTATTTTACAAATAAATACTATCTTGAGTAGATAGCGGAAAAATAACAAGCAAACAAATAACAACAAACATCAAAACAAACTTTCCTAACAGACGTTTTCTTAATATTTTCTGTCGTTTTTTTAGGCCCGCAATGCTATTTTCAGAAGATATCCCTTTTTTTGTTTTTGTTTTTTTGTGTATTATTTCATTAGGCTTAAAAATGCTATCATCAGTAGATATGCCTAACAAAATATAATTATTCAACCTTTCTCAATTTCTTTTTATTTTACAAATAAATACTATCTTGAGTAGGGGCCTAGATAGCGGAAAACTAACAAGCAAACAAATAACAAAAAACATCAAAACAAACTTTCCTAACAAACGATTTCTTAATATTTTCTGTCGTTTTATTAGGCCCGCAATGCTATCTTCAGAAGATAGCCGTTTGCGAGCGCGTTGCGAGAAAATGATGCAGATCGTAAGTGGGCTCACGCGTACGCGTGTTCACAGAAGATGATGGATGTCGCAACGGGTGATTTGCAAATTGCACCGTAAAAGGATAAAAAACAAACAAACAGACAGACAAACATACATGAAATATAAAAGAATATACCAAATGATCTTTCTGACTCGTCTCATGCTAAGTCTTGTGATTTCCTTCTTTTTTGTATTATTTCATTAGGTTTAAAACGCTATCATCAGTAGGCCTAGATAGGCCTAAGAAATATAATTATTCAACCTTTCTCAATTTCTTTGTATTTTACAAATAAATACTATCTTGAGTAGATAGCGGAAAACTAACAAGCAAACAAATAACAAAAAACATCAAAACAAACTTTCCTAACAGACGTTTTCTTAATATTTTCTGTCGTTTTATTAGGCCCGCAATGCTATCTTCAGAAGATAGCCGTTTGCGAGCGCGTTGCGAGAAAATGATGCAGAGCGTAAATGATGCAGATCGTAAGTGGTAGCCTGAATCCTTCTGGCCTCTAATGGCGGCGCCTTTTTTTACCCACAATCCTTCACGTTGCCTTATTCGAGGCCTGAATTCTTTTGGTGTAAAAAAGAGGAGCGGTTCAAGACGGAATTCCGTCTTGAAATAATGAATAATTAATTAGCTGGAGCCTGGAGGGTCATGCGCAGTAGGTCAACACAGGGTTTTAGTCTCCTCCTCCGCCGGTAATAATTGAGTGAGTAGGATCAAACCGGCAGGGAGGAGACTATCATGACGAATTTGCTGTCTACCGTAGATAGCCGAATTACAAGTAATTTTCATAGGCCTATGTATAAAATAAAATAAAAGAACCCAAAATGCCCGTATCGTGGGGATATATTGTTTATGATTATATAAATTATTATATAATAAATATGCTCTTGAAATAAATATAAATATGGCATGATTTTCTAAATATTAGGCAATCATCATGAGAAATTAAAATATGCCCCTGGGCTGAATAGCTCTCATTTTCTTCGGAAGTGGGAGGGTCCCACATTTTCCAAAAGTCGGCGTCAATAAAATTGCGACCCCTTCCCTATTTCGGCAACAAATATTTTATGACCCCCATAAACAGGCTCAAAATTGTATTAAAATCAGTCTTTTAAAATAAAATAAATACACTATCTGTGGTCAACTTGTGACTCCCTACATTTTGGGCATCAACAATTTTATGACCCCCCCCCCCCTATTTTTCTCCCAAAAAAATTATGACCCCCCCATATATGTGGGACCCCCACGTCCGAAGAAATTGATAGCCCCTGAATGACTGCACTAACCATTTTGATATGTCCAGTGGGAGGGGGGGGCAGGATTTTTGGAGGGAGGGGCATAAAAATGAGGGGGGGGGGGTCAAAGATGAAAAACATTTGCCTAAAATTTTCTCAGTATAGTCAGTAGCCAAAATGTTTGAAATTCAGTCTCCAAATTTTGTTCAAGAAAACAAATTAAGACAATTCAGTTGCGTTAAATTTGGCCAAAATATTGGGTAGGCCTATATCCAAATTTCTTTTAAAAAATGGTTTTGATTGGTCAAATTCTCTGCAGCACCCCCACAAATGGCCATTTTCCCCTCATCAGAACAAAACATTTTCCCCCTAGCAATTTTACAAATTTGTAGGTTTTTTCATGTTCCATAAAAAAAACCTCAACCATTAATTTATTGATCAGTCCTTACACCAGAAAACAAACACATAGATACATGTAAATTTGTATTATTATTCATTGTCATTTTATTTTTCTAAGACATGACTAACATAGTGCAAAAACACATCGAATAGTCCAACATGCAGTCAGTGTATGATTCAAACAAAAATACATGATTAAACAAGTCTTACATTTTTATAATAAAAACATTATTTAAAATTAGAACATTTTACTGGCAGTGTCAAAACTGTATTATTTTGAATAGGCATACTTAACATTAAACTTTTTTTTTTAAAGGAATATCAACATTGAATAATAGGCAGGGACAGGCGATTTGCGCGGAAAAAATGTGCAAAATCATGTATCCCTGCCCATAGGAAAAAAATAGCCAATTGCGCGGAAAAAAGTTCCGCGCAAATCGCCTGTCCCTGATAATAGGCCATGCCATTTAATAGTTTGTCTCAAAGAATAGTTTGTCCTTACAAGAATCATAATAAAGCAGCCAGCTTATAAATTACATTGTGGTACAATGTAGGTAGTCAAACAGGAATAGCAACATTCAAAGCATTGTACAATGTAGGCTACACTTCACATTCTTAAAATTCAGCGGAGGTAGAATAGCCTATTCATAAAAATTTTAAGAAATATAAATTCCAAACAAAATATATATGATCTTTCAGCCCCAATATTTCACAGGGACAATGAGAAAAATATGAACTTAGGGGTTGTGCAATAATTATGAGCCCTGGGGAGGGTAAAATTGGGAGAGGGGGGGCAAGAATTTTTGGTGAGCCGAAAGCTGGGGGCAAGCACTTTTGCCAAGCCAAGAGGGGGGGGGGGCCAAGCGATTTTTGGCACACATTCAACGGTCTAAAAAGGCTTAGGAACACAGTACGAAAACGCTTAAATAGGTAATTTTTTTTAACCATTTAAAGTTTGCAAATTGGGATCCCAAAAAGCGAGAGGGGGGCAAGCGATTTTTGGTGAGCCGTTTGGAAATTTTACCCGGGGGGGGGGGCTCATAATTATTGCACAGCCCCTTACATGTACACTGATACCAAAATCTCCATTTTGATGGAGAAAAGTGGAGATGAGGCTGTTGAGTTAAACATTCTCCTTTATTTCTCAGGACTAGAGGAGCAGATGAGAATTTTAAAACAATTTAAACCATTTTAATTTTACAAAGATGAAAAGCATTGGTTTGAACACCCTATAGGGCCTACTTTGATATAAAATTGGATCAATTGAGCCCATATTTATTGAAATGAAGCTACGAGTTTTCAAATATTGGACCGAGACGTGAGTCGAGTCCAATATTTTAAAACTCATAGCGAGACCAATAAGAATTGGGCGTATTGCATCCAATTTTATCATTATTATGTTTTAGATCCAATATTTTCACACACTTGGATTCATCAAAACATAATATTGACTGGCATTGATCCCCAATTTTATTTAGTTAAAACCCTATATTATTGAAAAGTGCATTCTTAATTTCCAAATTTTGATTTCATTTTCACTATCTACAATTACGCCAAAAAAATTGTTAGCTTGTCCATAGATCACTTTCAGAAGTTGGGTCAGTGGGACTCGGAAGTTTTTTTTTTAAAAGTACATGTACCGTATTCATCCGAGTATTAGTACCATGTTATGAGTAAACCCCCAATTGGGATTTTACTTTGGATTTGTAGTGTCCCTGGACCTAGAGCTGAATGCTGGGATCATTCATGGTTGACTTTGTAAAAAACAATAATAATAATAATAACATGATTTCAAAATGCATTGGATTTGTATCAATTTTGAAACCAAAAATAGACCATGACATCATTGACATGAATACAAATTATAACTTTACTTCTTTACATATTTAAGACACAAAACGCTATTTTTTAAAGTCAACCATGAATGATTCTAGCATTTGGCTCTAGGTCCAGGGACACTCCAATCCGGAAAAATTTTATTTTTATTTTGTAAAAATTAAAATTAAATTTTCAAAAAAAGAAAGAAAAAGTTCGCCCAGTCGGTCGGATGAGACGGTTGATCGGACGAGGACAAGCAAACAACTTTTTTGCCTAATATGAACACTATTAATGAAATTGCCCAACACTGCTGATTTACCAATAACATTGCCCAGTCCACAGGTACATACACATAGTACTGTACATGCATGACCAACAACACTTCCATCTCTGCTAGAGCTGTAACAGAGTTATAGTCTGAATAGGCACATACATAGTTTATCAAGGTATGGGTGTGGAGTATTTGTAAACTTGATCAGGGTAAGGGTGTGGGCGTGTGGCCCAGGGTGCGATTGTGGTCAGTATTTCAAAATTATATGAGTTCCACTGTGGTAAAGTCCGGTGGTGGTTTTTTTTCTTTGTTGAAGGTGTATGTGGATTTGCCATGGTCGACGGGTGCCTTTTCAGCGAATATGGTACATATCTCATTCTCTTCTCTTGCTTTAGCTTCTTGCTGCAGGTGGTTCCTTTCAGTTCCAGCAGTACAGGTTCAAATTTCATCTGTAAAAAAAATCAATGAAAAATATTTTTAATTTAATACATTTTTCTTACCAAGATTAAATTGAACAATTAATCTACCGAGCCCACAAAGTGGCATGGAAAGAAAACATATCTTGGGCCCGATTTAGTAGCTTGGGCCCCAGACTTAGTAGTTCAGGCCCCAACTTATTAACTTGGGCATGAGATAGTAACTTGCCCTCGCTTTAGTAGCTCGGACCCCGACTTACTAAGTTGGGGCCTTGAGAGTTACTACGTCAGGGCACAAATTACTAAGTTGGGCCCTAAATTATTATTTCAGGGCCCTAAGTTTCTATCTTCAGGCCCCAAATTACTAAGTCAGGGCCCTGTGTTACTAAGCTGGGGCCTATTAGTTAGGGCCCTGAATCTCCTGAGATTATTTTTTTTTTTTTTTTCACTTCTGGAGCTCCATAACAACCTGGAATATTGCAATGCTAAAATGATTCCATGAAATTTGAATGCTCTCATTTGATTTTGATTTTGAATTATGCATACATATTAAGCCAGGGATTTTCGGGCGGGCTCATGGGTATCCACCAATTAAGTTACCCGGGCAGAATACCCTGCCGGGTGCCCGAAATTCCCCCAAAAAAAAGATTTTTTCCCGGTTTTGTAGTGTCCCAGGACCTAGACCTAAATGCTAGGATCATTCATGGTTGACCTAAAAAAAAATTGCATGATTGTTTGTTTTTAATATAAAAATTGATAATTTGTATTCATGTCATACTCGATTAATGATATCAAAATGCATTCAAATTCAATAAACATCATGCAATTTTATTTTAGGTCAACCATGAATGATCCTAGGCCTAGGTCCAGGGACACTACAAAACCGAAAAATTAAATAACTTAAAAAAAAATAAAAATTGGATTTTTTCTTTGTTGCAATTTCGGGTACCCGGTTACCAGAAAAAAAAATGCACTGGGTACCCGCCGCTATCCGGGCACAAAATTACCTGAAATGTTGAAATTCAGTAACCAATGTTCATTCTATGTGATCCAATTATGCATAATGCACGTATTTGTAAACGCTTTCAGCAAACACTGTTGCCTTTGTCAGGAATGACATTTGATTGAATTATAATAAGAATAATTTGGTATATAATTTTACAGAGAGTAAGTGCAATTCAGCTGCAAGTAGGGGCGACTTGGCCTAGAGGATGAGTATTCTGGTCCTTCGATACCAGGGGTCAAAATTCATGGGGGGAAAAGGCAATTCTCCCCCAATTCTCCCAAAATAGCCCCATGGAAAAAAAATTGTCAATGGCAAAATACACACATGAGGGCTATTTTGATTGGAATCTGTCCCGAATCTGTCAAAATAGCTATTCAAAAAAAGTATTTTGAGGCCTGCCCGAACATACATTCATTTGCCTTAGACCTTACGGCATAATCCTTCATATAAAAACAATAAAAATTTATTAAACTCATTGTATGCATTACCAGATTTTTGATGATTCACAGACACAGTTGAGTTCTCCATACACCATGATTTGAAGTCACAATGAACATCTCCAGAATGCAGTTGCTGTAACTATCCAGTTCACTTCAAGTTGACATCACTGATTACAACCTAGTTGTGAAAATTCAAAAATTAGATTTTAAAATTGAGCAACCTTTAATAAGAAAATTTCCTCCCTGTTTCAGGGTCAGAATTTTTCGCAAAAGATTCTCAGTAAACAGATTTGCGTGAATCAAAGTTGATTCTTACAAACGCTTGTAGTTTACACAGAAGATGATTTGCTGGAATCAAATGATTCCCGCAAATTTATTCTGCAAGAATCAATATTGATTCGCGCACTGTTCGGTTTTTATTTGGCGGAAATTATTCGGCTTTTGTTACTGCGCGCATCAAAGTCCTTCTCACGATTGCGTAAATTCAAACGTGCACCAGGGCTGTCAACTCTCACGCACTGGCTGGGAGTCTCACACATTTGGTCATTCTCACGGTCTCACACCAAGGTTGTATAAACTATATTAAACCATTGCCGTGACGTCACTCTATTCAATTTACTGTTGATTATTATCTACGAATCCACACTTTTCTGAACAAATCAACGGTTAAGTGTGGATTCGTAAGTACGAATCCACCGAATCTACCGGGGATTGAACCCGGGTCGCACACGTGAGAGGTGTCAATGCTGACCACCACACTATTGCTACCTTGTCGATGATTCACGTAACAATGCTTAGTTAAGCCTGCCATTGACGTATCGTAGTAAAATCATGGCATATTTTGTTTTTTGAACACAAATCATGAAAGGTTTGTCTTTACCATGTTTATTACACTGAATTTGGCAGTGAATGCTTTATTGAATTCACCAATTAATTTAATTTACCAAAAAAAAAAAAAAAAAAAAAAACCCACGGAATCGAACCCGCAACATGATAAAAGAATACATTTACATAGGTCTAACACAGACAATCTAAACATCCAGCGCCTTAGCCCGTTAGACCACGGAGGAATTCGATGAATCAACAAGTGGTTTTAAAGGTGTTAAAATAACAAGTGAGGTAATATAAATCGATTCAATGCCGCATTAGTGCATGTTCTTAATATACAAATATAATGCTGGAAGTGAATGAAATATTTTAAATGAAGAGTAAATATTATTAGAAGTGCTTTTAAAAAGTAAATTACAAACATATACAATGAATACAATAAATATATATATATATACAATGAATATGCCTAAATGTAAAAAATGCATAAAAGAAATAATAATAATTTTCAATAGATAAATAATAGATCAATAAATAAATATATGAATAAAAGCTTATTATGAAAAGATGAATAAATAAATAGTTAAATAAATATATAGATAAATGAATAAAAAAGAATGAAAGAAAGAAAGAAAGAAAGAGAAGGAAAGAAAGAAAGAAAGAAAGAAAGAAAGAAAGAAAGAAAGAAAGAAAGAAAGAAAGAAAGAAAGAAAGAAAGAAAGAAAGAAAGAAGGAAAGAAAGAGAAAAAGAAAGAAAGAAAAAAGAAAGAAAGAAAGAAAAAATAAGTAATAAAAAATGTATCCACTCTCTGGGCCTAGTCATGCAATAAATATTCATTCATGCAATAAATGAAATAATAATAATAATTTCAAATAAATAAATAATAGATCAATAAATAAATAAATGAATAAAAGAATATATGAAAAGATGAATAAATAAATAATTAAATAAATGAGAAAAATGAATATAAAAAGAAAAAAGAAAGAAAGAAAAAAATAAATTTAAAAAAAAAAAAAAATAAAAAAAAAAAAAAAAAAAAAAAAAAAATAAATAAATAAATAATTTACAAAATGTATCCAATCTCTGGGCCTATTTATATTTGGGGCAATGGTTTAAGTCAGAGAATACACTCGAAAGTATTGATTCAGAGATCCCAATCCACTCGCTATCGCTCGTGGATTCGGATCTACGAATCAATACTTTCTCGTGTATTCTCCTTAACATATCTCACACCTAGTAAATCTCACGCAAAATCTCTGTAAAATGAGTAAAATCTCATGCATCGTTAAAATAATTTGATGTCCATACCCCCCCAATCACACACACAATTTTCAAGCGGCGTGGCTTACATAGCCATGGGTCAAAATGAACAGTGTATTTGCAAAAAATAATTCCGCCCCGGTATGGAAGTGTCTCACGCCTACAGTCTGTCCACATAGAAGTACAAACCAAATTTGTGGGATCGGGGGCCGATTAGTACAAGGAACTTATACGATGTCCTCATTCACAAACTGAGCGGTCCGAATTTTGAGCCATACAAGTTTACGTGGTGAACTAGGGGCCGATGCTTTGCGTCACACGCGAACGCGACGCGTAAAGAGCGTGGTGCACTCCGCAAATACAAATCGCGCAGCAGTTGGTGCACCAAAGAAGCATTGCACTGAAATAATTATTCTCATAGGCCTACCTCCAGTTTCCGAGGTCTATTTACTTTGTACTTCTAGTGGACAGACTGTAGCAATTCCAAGTTGACAGCCCTGGCGTGCACCGATCATTACGTAATGCACAACTAGCGTAAACATTGCGCCCAGCCGGCCGCGTACAAGCCATTCTTCTATATCATTACACGGCGTTATTTTTTCCGCCTTATATAAACCGAACAAACTTTAATTAATATATTTATTTTATTATTGCACCGTGGTAGGCCTAGACTGGAGTCTAGCCTAGCATGCATAGCCTCCGAATACTATCAATCATGCTATCGTTTTGCTTTGAAATTCAGTCAATCATGAGTCTTGACACTGTTCTTACCCCGTAAAAGATATGGCCTGTACACAATGAAGTAATCATGCACATCCTATGTATGTTTCAATGACACTTGAATACCATGCTTACCGTATTAAAATCCGAGGCAGTCGGTACTGTAGTTTGTACGGTGTGAATGCATGTCATCACTGTGGTGAGTGGTGACGATCTTTCCTCCTCAAAATCAAGGCAACTATTATGACTTGACGGCTGCAAATGGTCTCAGTGTGTTGCAAATATAAAAGTGTTTCCCATGAATACTTTCAAAGACATATACATCATCGCAAAGTTCATTAAAAAGTGAAAATTTGAGAAATATGTAATGGCGATAACAACGGTAACTCAAAATTGACGGCAAAGAAGGTTTAAAACGGGGGATCCGATCCGCTTATGAAAAAATGAAGACGCGTACGCGACGAGTGGATTTTAGCTGAATTTGTAGCTAGTTGTTAATTTGTTTGTTCGCTACATACAGGGAACTTAAAAATAAACTGCCGAGTACTGGTTAAGCGTCAGATCAGGGCTCTGAAGTGTTTATCAGGTTTATGATTCCGCGTCTACGCGCGCAATGACGTAATAAAAATCTACTAAATATTCATATTTCACTGCTCCTGTTTTAGAACGTTGTTTGCTCAATACAGCACAGTGGAGCGGCCGTGCGTGAGTATTCGAGGACTGGAGGATCGAGTCTACGTAAGTGGGCTCACGCGTACGCGTGTTCACAGAAGATGATGGATGTTGCAACGGTTGATTTGCAAATTGCACCGTAAAAGGATAAAAACAAACAAACAGACAAACATACATGAAATATAAAAGAATATACCAAATGATCTTTCTGACTCGTCTCATGCTAAGTCTTGTGATTTCCTTCTTTTTTGTATTATTTCATTAGGGTTAAAATGCTATCATCAGTAGATAGGCCTAAGAAAATATAATTATTCAACCTTTCTCAATTTCATTGTATTTTACAAATAAATAGGCCTACTATCTTGAGTAGATAGCGGAAAAATAACAAGCAAACAAATAACAAAAAACATCAAAACAAACTTTCCTAACAGACGTTTTCTTAATATGTTCTGTCGTTTATTTAGGCCCGCAATGCTATCTTCAGAAGATAGCCGTAGCCGTTTTTGTGTGTGTATCATTTCATTAGGTTTAAAAATGCTATCATCAGTAGATAGGACTAACAAAATATAATTATTCAACCTTTCTCAATTTCTTTGTATTTTACAAATAAATACTATCTTGAGTAGATAGCGGAAAACTAACAAGCAAACAAATAACAAAAAACATCAAAACAAACTTTCCTAACAAACGTTTTCTTAATATTTTCTGTCGTTTTATTAGGCCCGCAATGCTATCTTCAGAAGATAGCCGTTTGCGAGCGCGTTGCGAGAAAATGATGCAGATCATAATATGCAGATCGTAAGTGGGCTCACGCGGTAAAAATAGAGTAAACAGGCAGATGCGGAAAGTGATGAATAGGGGGCCTATGTAATGTCGCTTTAAACTTTCTGATCGGGACTGGTGTATTAGAAAGAAAAAATTCGCCGCTACATGATGAAGTAAAAATTTAGAGAAATAAATGTAAAACGTTACTTCTAGAGTAGAAAGATGCAATGACTCGGGATGAGATTCTAAATGCTATCTTCAGTATAGACTTGATCCACCAGTCCTTCAACTGCTTACGCACGGTCATCGGGTTGTGCTTGCAGGTACGGCCATTTTATTCCGCCATTTTGAATTGTTTCGAGGTCGGGGCCAAGGGACTCAGGCTATCTTCAGTAGGCCTAGATAGGCCCAACAGCTATTTTTTTATAAAAAAAACAAAAAAGGGGGAGGGTGGGGGGAGAGGAAGAGCTAAAAATAGATTTTTAAAAATAATTTTAAATCTGTAGGCCTAATATTTAATTTTAAATCTAGGCCTAATACTTGATTGGTTCCTGATCACAATCCTTTAGGATTTATTTTAAACCAAACCTTGAAATTTAGAGTGTACATTTTTTCTTATAATCGCTTTAAATTTAGAGAAAATGATGTAAAACGTTACTTCCAGAGTAGAAAGATGCAATGAATCAGGGTGAGATTATAAATGCTATCTTCAATAGATAGGCCTTTTGCGAAACAAAATTCTAAAACGCGCACGGCTACTCTGCGTGATTTAAAAAAATCGCCATTTGGCGCTCCGGTATTAAAAAAAAGGAGGGAATTAAAAAGGGGGAATTATTTGTAAAAAGGTGGGGGGTAAGTAAAAATCGGGGAATTAATAATAAAAGGGGAATTTGGCGGAGATCAGACACCGTACGAAATACTCCTTTAACCCTATCTGATATGTGGTAGGCCTATCTTCAGTAGATATCGGTAGCTATATGATTCCTGTCAGCTAAACAATTTGCCACCATTTTTGTCAAATATCGGAGCAAGTTGAAATTTGTTCCCCTGTACAAACAAAATGTGTGACCTTTGAATGATTACACCTGTAGGCCTAGGCCTACTACGGTATCACAAATTTTGAGTCATAGCCTATAATGTTTAGGCATAGGCCTACATGGTGAACTAACACATTCCCGGGATGCGATTATTTTTTTCGTACAATGCATAGGTATATTTTGTAACGTAGGCCTATGTGGTAAAATCAGTTGATTTGTTTTAGAAAATCTAATTTTTTAGTGAGTTTTGCTTTAGGCCTATTCCGTGTTTGATTATGAAAAACGTAAAAAATTTACCAATAATTTTACGAAAACAATAATCGAGTGATTTGGTGCTGTGCGCCCTGAATCTGATATCATATCGAAGTGATTTTGTGAACACGACAATAAATTATTTTGTAAATTTTTATTTTTCGAAATCAAATTCATTGAATTCACGAATAACATTGATCATTGGTCCATTAATTTACAAATTGCAGCAAGTAATACAAATTGGAGCCTACAGCGCAGATAGTAGGCCTACTCAGATTCAAGACACAGGTCAGTCAGTGTCTAGACTGGGGTCACGTTATTCAGGTAAGCTTACACCGGTAACAGTGAGGAGTAAGATAAGACAGAGCGCGTACCATCAGTCAAAGTACTTTTGTACGAAACGTCAGTGAATTATTTTATATTAAATACATCGTTGAACAACACCTTTTTGTTCAGTTTCTTTACAATCAGTCAAAGTCTCCGCCTCATCCGATAATGAGGGCCGATTGTTCCATGAAATGCGACAGGCGAGACTGCTACGCAATTACCGCGTATTTTCATGGTCTATCGCGTAATCGCGAAAAGCACGCAACGCCTATCGCGTATACGCTGAAGGCACGCAACGCTGGCGTGATTGTTAGACACGCCACCGTCGAACAATCGGCCCTCATGAATATGCGAGAACTGGTCATGCTGGTAGCATACAATACACAGGGACTTTGACTGATGGTACGCGCTCTGTCTTATCTTACTCCTCTGTGGCTTACACACATGCACCATCATGACCATGGCGCAGCATTAACATGTTACTGTACACTAAAGCCTCCAGGCTCCAGCATACTTTCCTGCCGCTTGCCGCTGCGGCAAGCGGCAGGGCGTTTCAACCAATAACAAGCCTTTATTGTGTCCGTTTGTTTGCAATGCGCGTGCGCCACGCCGCTCAGCGGCAAGCGGCAGGGTAGTATGAAACCAGCATAAGTCTTGTACAGTCATGACAGTCATGACAGATGATGACAGTGACAATCAATCCCGCAGTGTATGATCACGATGCCAGTGACGTGTGATATAGATTAGTTGCTGCATTCATTGAATACCGTGCTATGAATGAATAATTGCGTTTAACACTAATAGTTAGAGAATAAAACATGAAAGTGTTTAAGAATAAGACATAAACATATGATAAACACATATGTTTAATATTGGTCTACTATGAGCCTCCTGAGGCTGGGGAGCTAGCTAGGTTAGGCCATGATGCCTAGGACTACTTGACTTGAGCTAACTTGTTGGCAAGTATTCAGAATATAGCATAGGCCTATATGGGAGCAAGGTGGCCGAGCGGAATAGGCTCCGACTCATAAGAAGGTTGCGGGTTCGAGCCCCGCTACGTCAGCATGTTCATTTGTTGTGCATGTGTGTCCTTGAGTAGGCACTTTATCTCAATTACTCCTCAGCAAGTGCATTTATAAATGGGTACCAGCTCTACCGGCATTCTTAAATGCCGGGAAGATAAACAGACTCGCTGTGGAGGAGGTGTGGTGATACCCCCCACAGCAACATTTCATGTTAGAGTCTGGCCTACTCTTTTAACAAAAGAGAGATGGGCACTCCGTCCTGTAAAAAATGCAGGTTCCACTCCTTTACCATAATGGCCTATGCCCCAATCCAAATTCCTCAACCAATGACAATGCTAGTATCAATTTACTCAGAGTAGACGTATTATAAGCCCTTTCGCAAATTCAGATCATTGCAACTGCGCATGCTCAGACATCGTCACACAATCTTCCACGAGAGATAAACACGAGGAGGCTGCAGTGCATTTTCAATGGTGGCGAACTTTGCACTTCCTTCAAAAACATATTTCTGTAAAACATTTTTATTCATTCCTACATATGTTAATATTTCCTGTGAAATACAAATACTGTGAAGGAATGAAGACCGAACTGTCAGCTTAAATTCCAGTACAAAACATTTTTATGCAAACGCCAAAGTTCACCCCATTGAAAATGTACAGTAGCCTCATCATGTTTATCTCCAATTTTATCGGCAAATATTACCCATGATGCACCATGATCTGAATTTGCGAAAGGGCTTATAGCATCAGGTCCAAAAAAGTTACTTCAATAAATGTCTCATTTAAGACATACCATCACAATAATTGCTCATTAGGGTCAGGGGTTACCAGGGACTGTCGTTTGAGAGGAGTGAGAGCAATCACTCCTCTACAGCTCTTCTTAAGTTGCATTTGCAAGAGCGGTTTATAGCTCCTCTAGATAGCTCTAGATGACTCATTAAAATGGCCACAGGTGCAGACAGCTCTTCTTGAAGAGACCAGAAGAGTGCTGCATTCTACAGCTCTTTTCTAATTTTCAAAAGGCAGTCCCTGGGTTACTAACTAACCTTAACTGACTCTAACCCCCGTAACCCCTACATAGCATATCGTGATGGGCTGAACCCGCAGTGGCGTAGCCATGGGGGGGGGGGGAGCAAGGGGGCAGCTGCCCCCTGTGATATTTGTGTTTCTGACCAAATTTACATTATATTTTGCCATTTTAACCTATAGAGTGCCAATTTTTGCGCGCTTCGCGCAAATTTATTCACTTTCTGTACCATATTTCACCAGTTTAGCTTCAATATGGCAAAATATTCGCGAGCTTCCCGCGCATTTGTAACATTAACTGATTTTGTCGCCAAAAAGGTGCCCCCCCTCCCTTAACATTTTTCTTGCCTCCCCTCAGAAAAAGTGCTGGCTACGCCACTGATCTACCGTAACTTGGACCTGTATGCTATTTGCTAATTACGGTCTACTCTGGGTAAATTGTTTAATTCTTCTGTAGTGTATGCTGTATGCGCCAGACTCGGACGTACAAAAGTGATAAACGCTGTAGACGCTGATTGGCTGATTAACAGTCATGACAACAAGAAGACCTCAACTTCACCTTCTACGCAATCGATAAATCACCCAGATCACCACAAAAGAATTAAAAAATTTACTTGGCAGCCCTCGAATTAACCCATGGCACCCATGGCATTTTGCCGTGGGTGCCCAACCCCACTGCCATAATGCCCTCAAAATATGTCCTTTATCCAAGGCATTCACTTGCCGTGCCCTCTAATGAAGTTGCCGTCGGTGCCTCAGCCCTGCCCCTTCATTATAAAATAATCTATCTATGTTTGTGTGTGTTTTCTTCACTTTTGAGAAATTGCCTTGGTGCCCTTCTCAAATTTTCAACAGTTGCCATGATGCCCTCTTGAAATATTACAAACTGCTGTGCTACCTTGCCTTTTCAGCGAAAATCCAAGGCAATTATCAACTTGCCCTAAAAAAGTTGCCGTGCCCCTTCAGATCCTTAATTCGAGGGCTGGCCTATGGTAGTTCTCGACACTTCCTTTTGCACACATTTTTGCTCTGGGAATTATGGCCTATGACCTTGCCTTGATTATTGCATAAATAAAACTAAAAGTTCATGCCTTGGACATCTCGCGAAGCTGAGCAGCTTGTACAGCAAATGTGGTGTAGATATTTTACAATGTAAAATTAGCCATCGGTTATTTGGAGGGCATTGTGAAACATTTTGCCTTTGGAATGGAGGAATATCCCAAGGGGTGCAGCCCTGAGGGATATTCCGCAAGTGGTGTGATACACACTCACAGAAGTTATGAATATATTATAGGCATACTATTAATGATGGGCAAGTTGATGAATTTAATATCTATTGTTTTGTTACCTCCAGGAAGTGGTTGTAAACTTCTTGATTTGTAGAAAATGAAAAGCACAAAGGCAAATGTGAACGAGACTTCTAAAATGGCAGACGTAGAAACCATGGCTAGGGATCTGCAAGACCTTAACTTGAAGCATGGTAAGAGATAAGGCCAAGTAAAATAAACAAATAAATGTATATCGTCCCAAATTGATATCGTCCGGACTTTCTCAAAATTTGGTGAGGGAGGCCCTTATTATTTGTTAATTTTCCCAGACGTCACCGATCAATCGATATTGGGTCCGGCATTCAAGGCATCTGCATCCAAGCGCAAATACCGCACCGGCAATCCCGGCATGCACGATTAATTTTGCTTGATGCTCGGTGCCCCTGTGCAATTTTGCCAGCTCATAGTACGCAACTACGCATAATGTTCGCACACCATAGAGAGTAAACATTGATTTTCAAATAGCATCGCATTTTTTCTGTTTCTTTTGTATTTTGTAGTCAAATAAGCTGACACAGAGGTTAACAATGTACACTTCCCGTTTAAACAATTATTTTGTGAAATCTAAAGTGACAAAATACAAAACCGATGAGAAAATACGAAGTGTTAGGTGTTTACATATTGTGTGCACTTGAGAAATCATGTGTTATTTGTTTGATCAAGACCCAATATCGATGTCACAGGAGTCAATTTGCCATAGTTTCAATTTTTAATAGTTTCTTGATTAAGTTTAAAATGACAGTGTGTCACTCCCATCAGTATCAACCATTTTTATTCAGTTTATACAATGTACTTCCTTTAAAAAATAATGTTTTTCATGTCAAGTTCTGAATCCAACTTTGATATCACAGAGGTTGACAGTGGTTGTGCAAATGATGAATGCTGCAAAGGACGAGATTGTCTAAAAACCATATCAGAAGATATCAAACTAACTTGTCAACAGGCAAAAGATACCAAGGGTGTGCTGTACGTAAGTCAGTATATCCATCCCCATCAGGAAGGTCCCCCGGATACGAGGCAGTACTTCATCTACAAGATTCCAGATGAGAATAATACAGAAAGGGTTGTGTGCCAGAAAGCTTTTGTAGAGATATTTGGTTTATCGCAGTATTCCTTACAGCAAGCGCAAGGAGGTAAGAGCAGGAGTGTAGCCATGCGAATGAATCTATAAGAATTATTTTTGCACACAAACATTATGTAACCAGAGGTTTCCGATGGTATAAATTATAAAAATCTCCATTTTTTTTTTACAATCCCGCTATCCGGGCCAAGATATACAAGAAAATACTGTTTCAATCACAAAAATTTTACACGCCTACACATAAGACTTGATGATGAGTCTATTCAGATATCGTTGTCAAGCTTGAGGTGATTGACCCCCAATGATTGACAGTTGGGAACGCATAGTGTTACAAGTAGTCATGGTGCTGAGCGCATTCGATCGACGGTCGCCAGCACCAACGAAACCCAAGATGGCAGCCTCCATGCGTGTATCGGGGGTGCTGGTGTGGAACCAAAACAACAGCGGGAATCGCTGGTTCAATCAAGCCGAAAAGAACAGGAGGGATCAGCGAAATTTACTGTCAGGGGCATGGTAGCTATCATAATCTTGATGTATTTGCATTCTAAATTCGCCTTGGTCGTGGATATACAATAAAAGTTGCCCCACCTAGTCAGAACTGATGCCCACAATAAAATGCAAAATTACAAACATTTTCACTCTTTGCTGCAATTTTGAGTAAAATTTGTTTGTGTCTTTAAACATGTGCGCATGTACACAAGGCTTGATTGCTTCATCACATGATCACTACTTTAGACCTCTTTGAATTTACTTTCAGACCAGCTATGCCATTCCATAAAACACAACAAATCCCCAGTGACACTCTACCCAGAGAAAAAAGGACTCCTGTCTTTGGATTATGAACTTGTGACTTTTTTCTCGGGTGTCAGTTTTTGGGTGAGCAGTTCTCATTCTGAACTGAAATCATTGCGAGATGAGTTGATAATTAAAGAATGAATTTCCAAACGGGGCTATGAAGTAGACTTCTTTAAAGTGCTGACAGTTCTATTTATTCCATGTTCATTACAGCTGCCCTAAATAGAACCAAGGGAACACACACTGTAAGAGATAAAGGTAAGTTTTGTAATTCAGCAGATCAAAAATTCTGATTTTGTCAAGTTTGCAATCCTGAGAACTGTTACTTTTGCAACTCTGAGAACATCATTTTCATTCTCAAATACAAAAGGATAAGAAAATGTATTTATATTTTGACAAACTTCCTGAGTATTTCGTGATCCTATCTTCCTCTTTTTATGACATTTTCAGTAGATCCACAAAAAAGCCTATTCCTAAAATTTCAGTTTATTCCGATTTTGCAATTGCGAGTTATGCATGATTATGTGTATTACACAACTCCATAGACAATATTTTTGCTAAATAAATTAATCTGTAAGAAATGTTTTGTACATATACATTATGTAGCCAGAGGTTTCCAGTGGTATAAAAATCTTCTTTTGAGAAATGTGGGGGGATGATGCTGTGAATCATGAAATGCCCTTTTAGCTAAATTGTTCAATCAAAAGGACAAGAAATGTTTGTCTCAACTACAGCTGTTTTTCAGAAAAACCTTGGCATATTTTTCTTGGGATGATATTGACTGCTGAAGTATGGCTAGCAAGTTTGGGAAAACATGACATGCATACACCATGACAAAATGCGCTATTCCAGTTGAAATCCATACACCTTCTGTTGAAGACATGCACTTAATCTCCCACACAAGGGTACAGACTTCACAGGTAACTCAATTTGAAATACATACTCCCTGTGATAAAGATTAAGGGCAGTCTTCCATAGGGGGTGTATGGATTTCCAGGCTAAACTCAATTTCTAGTAAGCGATTTTCCACTCGCCAAAGACGCTAAATATCGCTCGCTGCATTGAATTGGGCTAGTAGTTGTCCTATGAGGAGGGGAACATGACAGACCCTCCCTGACATTTCAACATCCACCTCATGTGCAAACACTCTTCAATGTCGCTTCCCCCTGGGCATGGGGGAATTGGCACCAGTTATAAAACCGGACCAGTTGTTTTTTACAAGTCTAATTCAATGAACCACTGAGTGCATAAATATTTACCTCTTCATAGCTCTGCCGTGTTCACTTTGGTCCTTTCAGGAGCTTCACCAAAGAGACGGGAGTCTGGTATATTCAAGCGTTTAAGGAGGAGCGTCAGCAAGAGATTTAGATGGAGAAACAGGTCTCCAAGTGATGTCAGGAAAAATGCTAAATCTAAGGTGGGTATTTAATGGTGATGGTAAGATTCTACACTCTACTTGCATTTTGATACGGATTGTAGACAAACTTTAAGAAGTGACAGGCTTAAAGAATAGATGGAGGGACCAACGGTAACTTTTTGTAATGTTCGGTCAACTTGGAAATGGTGGAAGTGAAAAACTAATGTTTATAAAATCATTGTTTTGAATGAGCGACTTCGGTCTGATGTGACCATTGTCAATTGGCCAGGTAATTAGGGATATATAACATGTTTGGATACAGAGGCCGGGAGCAGAAGTACCCTATCAAGTGTATCAAATCATACAAAATCAGCATATTTCTGGGTACTAACAGTCAAGGGTACTAGCAGTCAATTTAAGCCTCTATCTATCTCCCAGTAGTGTGACAATTTGTCAAATCCTAGGTCCACCCCTTCTAAAAATAGGCCTTTAGACTGGCCTCAAGCAGTGCACTTGACACATTACAGCCCATACCCTCCCTCAGTCCAGCTCTAGACACGGCTTGGCTATTTTGGCATATCGGTCCACTATTTGTGACACTTTTGGCCAGCCAACGCTTATTCAACGATTTGTAACTGATTAACTTAGCACTGTGGCAGTCCTGCAGATTGGTATCTTGCACTGCACACTTGTCCAAGTCTGCAAGGGTCATATATTGTGGCCGTCGTCAGCTGATTCGACTTGACTATAAGCGCCTGTTTTCAATGCGTGCGTACTCCGCGTCGTGCTCGGCATTGCGTTGCAGACATCGCAGAGAGCGATGCGTTTTGTGCATGTCAATGTTATTTTTGCGCACCAGCGATAGCTGGGGATATAAAATAAAGAAAACATTGTTTGCTGAGCACAAAAAAAAAGGTGACCGCTTCCTAATACAAACCAAATCTTGCCAGCCGTGCCATTGTGCTTTCCACTAGTGATAACGGACCGGGACACCAGTAGATGGTCTGAAGTTATAGGCCTACTCAGCAAACACAAAATGTTTTTTTTTTTTAATGTTAAATGAGTGTTGGTTAAATTGGTTAAATGTTAAAATAACATTTAGGCCCACAAATGTCGGGCTACCAATAGTAGGCCTAAAGGTTAGGAAAACGTTTCTAAATCGTTTCCTATGAAATGCATACAACAAAATTTAAAAAAAAAGAAAAACATCAAAATATTATTGCATATTATTTTGGCAACATTGTTGCAACTTAGAATGTTTGGCTGCAAGTGTTCTATTAGAGAATAACCTGTATTGTTTTTAGCCCCTGGAGTGCATCTATCGTCTCATATAACACGGGCGACATCATTATTTTAAGTAAAACAACGAGGCGAAGCCGAGTTGTTTTATGCCAAAAATAATGATGTCGCCCGTATTATATGAGACGATAGATGCACGACAGCGGTTAAAAACAATGCCTTTATTCTCATTCTTAAACACTTCAATTCAAATAAAAATATCATACAAATTTTAATCAAATTAAATCCCACATTTTGCAAGGAATTACCTAGGGCTTAAAATCGATCAGTCCTGTTGTTGCTGTGCGCCTACTATTGGTCCAAATAGCGAGTACGCGTATCGCATCGACGCACACGCGCTGACCCGTGTGATATCGTGTCATATCACACGGGTAAAGCTGGGTAAGAACCAATAAGATTGCAGGAACGTTCTCAAGTGTTTAAGAATGTTTTTTATTGAAACATTTTAAAAGTATTTTGTGCACTGAATTCGCAATGATAGACAATATACCATCAAAACTATTCAGTTTCAAAAACTGTCATACATTTATAAAAATGATAGGCCTATCATAATTGGCCAAACGCTTTTCTACAAAGTAGACAACCCATGGCCCGTTTCACAAAACTTCTGCTTTAACGAATGACCAAAAAGGGGATTTATTAAACATGTTAAAAAAATGCCCTTTTTGCCCTTTGCATGCAGATCTGGGTCACAAAAACTATACCGGCATAACTACACAATACCCACCACACCATGGGCACAGCCCTGAGCTGCTTCAAAGGGAATAGCCCCCTCAATTTGATATTTTCTTGTATTTTGACAAATAATCCCCCTATAGTCACAACATAATTTCTTTTACATTTTGGTTCTTGGACAAATGTCTTCAACGAAGCGCCATCTATCTAGTAGTTGGACAAATAATCCCCTACAGTCACGACATGGCTTTTGGGATTTTGGTATTTGGACAAATAATTTCAGACAGAGAGGGTGTGTTGGTTGAAAACAGCCCGACGGTGTTGGTCGGCGTGAGACGTAGTGTCTTCAACGAAGCGCCATCTATCTAGTAGTTGGACAAATAATCCCCCTACAGTCACGACATGGCTTTTTGGATTCTGGTATTTGGACAAATAATTTCAGACAGAGAGGGCGTGTTAGTTGAAAACAGCCCGACGGTGTTGGTCGGCGTAGACTCAGTTGAAAACTCATTATTTGAGTACGTCCAAGGTTCCACACCATGGGCCATTAACCAAGTGCGTATATGTCCAAATAGGATATGCACGCAATTCTTGGTTTTATGTTGGCGCAGTCGGCGCAGACGTAGTTCTGAATTGATAGAGGGCTTATAGGTCTTGGTTTTATGTTGGCGCAGTCGGCGAGACGTAGTTCTGAATTCGATATGGGGCTTTGAAAACAGCATGCTTCTTAACAGGACATAGACACACTTATGCGTGTAGGTCTTGGTTTTATGTTGGCGCAGTCGGCGCAGACGTAGTTCTCAATTCGATAGAGGGCTTATAGGTCTTGGTTTTATGTTGGCGCAGTCGGCGTGAGACGTCAGTAGTTCTGAATTCGATATGGGGCTTTGAAAACAGCATGCTTCTTAACAGGACATAGACACACTTGCGTAAACACAATGCACGACTAAACATAATGTATGAGGGAATGCCTCGTTCTAACAAGAAAGCCCGACTCTGCGCTTGGGACGAGAGACCTTATTTTTTGTAGTATATTTAGAATCAATCGTATCAAATTTTTACTTGAGTTGTAAAAACCATAAAAGAGTCTCAATCAGTCTCATTAATTTTTATGTATTTTGCTGTTTGTTGGTATAAGAAAATATGTAATAGTAAGTGCAATGCATCGCAACAAGACCAAAGTCATATAATTTGGATTCTATTATTTTTTAGAATGTAGTTCAGCCATCAATTCGCGGGAGAATTTTCCCAGTTTTAACGTGATAAAATGGACTTTACAATCCATACCCGATGACCCCCCTTTTTTTTTTTTTTTAGTTGCGGCTACCCAATGAACCCCTTTCTTTGGTTGCAGCTACCCATAACCCCCTTTTTTCTATAATAGCATCATCTAAATGCAACTAAACAATGCAGAAACTGTCCAATTTTGCTTCATTTTTTCGAGATTATGCCGAAAGTGTCAAAATGTTGCACATTTTTTCACAATTTTCGACCCGATGACCCTTTCTTTCAATCTTATACTCGATGACCCCCTTTTTATTTTGTTTGTACCCAATGACCCCGTAGTTTTAAAAATAACGCTTTGTACCCGATATGCCCCTACTTGACTCGGTAGGCACATACCCGTCACTTCCAAAATTGAGTGCCCCCCCCCCTCGAGGTTCAAGTTGGATATGGTATACAAATGTGACTCAAAGACAGAGATATACCATATACACAATTATTGTTTAATTCTTGATGGTTTATTGATAGGCCTAGTAATAACAAAATATACTTACAAAATTGGATGCAAATATAAGTGATGATTGTAGTCATACAGTTATAACAAGATTAGAATGTACACGAATTTGTTTGCCTTATTAAGAAATACAGAAAGGTGTTCAATAGAGTTGATAATGGTAATCATGGCTATGTGTCATTCTTTTGAAAATATGCAAGCTTCATAAGCATGTAATTGAAGATTCCGCATGTTTTGAAGGTGATAATGATACTTTTTTGATAATTTTGGCTATGGAGCACGGGCCCAAAACGGGGAGGCTGTATATTGCACGTCCCCACGGCTGGTATACCAGAGGATGATTTAAGCACTTCCCAGCAAGTCTTGCGGTTAGCATAGCTGTGGGGGTGAACATGACACCACTGCCCGCCCACTGCATACACACACGTGCATGGTTAAATTTGAACTTGGACAGATATATTTACAATAAAAACACCTTCAAAAAGTTGGCCGATTTCACATTTTATGTTATCTTATCTACAGAAGGTGTGATTTATCCTTCGTGCATACATCACTTTACATCTGAAATCGACCAAGTAATAATGACACACGGACAATTCTTAAACAACATCTTTTGCACAGAGTTCAATGGGATTTGAACAAGAAATGTCTTTAAAAAAGACAATGCCTCCAAGATACCAATGGGCACCTTTTGTTATTAGTTAAGGAGACACTTATAATGCTAGCTTTAAGGTAACGCTATTGGATATAGATTTTTGTCTGATTGAAATATGTGAGCCCATTCTCTCCTGATTACAAGACTGAAAATTTTATTTTAATCGGATATTCGGTTACCAAAATATGGCCTGTCAAAATGGCTTTCTTTTATTTTTGTTATGCAATGTTGTCAGGTAGGCCTTATTTTCTAATTATATATGCAAGAGTTATACAAAGTAAAATGTTCAGATCGGCTACAAAATAAGATATAAAACCCATGGATGCCTTTGGCAAATTTCCATTTGCATAATTAATTTGGGCCCTAATCAACTTTTCTAATAAGTGGCCCTGATTAATTATGCAAATTGAAATTTGCCAAAACGCAACCGTAATTTTGTAGTATAGTGTGTGTTCTACCCATGTAGACCTATACCATGCCTCAGTGCCATAGCTCTTTTAATTATATCTGATTATCTGAAATCTTTACTTTGGATAATTCATGCATGTAATTAGAAAATCATCTGGCAACTGGACTTGTCAAAATATAGAAAATAAAAAAAGAAAGTTGTTGCCAATTTTTTGTTTTGGTTTCAAGCGCCATTTTGACAGGCCATATCTCAAGAACCGAATGTAATCTACAGGGCATAAGCTTTAACACACTATAGTATTATTTAAATAGAAAGAAAATCTAAATTTGTGCATTAGCCAATAGGGCCACGGTCACCTAAAGCCATCTTGCAGATAATTCTGATGTATGAAATAAGACCTTCAAACTTTCAGATATGAAGAGTTCCAGATGCAGGCAGCCGCTTTCTGTTTTTTAAAATATAGGCCTAAGTTGTATCAAGAGTCGCTTGAGGATTTTTTGACTGAAAATTACAATTGTAACGTTTCAGAGTAACAGATTTTCGTATCAGATTCTTTTATGCTTGTTTATTACATTTTGTATTCAGGACTAAAATAATATTAATATTATTATATTTAGGGGGGGGTCTTTTCATAGGCCATTACTTTTTTGTATGTGTAATTGAATAAAAAATCAAAAACATTATTGTTTTGTTTTCTTTCCTTCATTTGTGCTTTGTTTTGCATCAAAAGGGCCAATATCAACACCTTGTTTGTATTTTTGTAAGAAGTATTGTGTGGGGAAAGATGGTTCTTGCATTTTATTTTTATTTTTATCTTAACAAACAAAAAGCAAATTTCTCAGTCATAGTCTTGAAACGGTCATGGGTATGCATACAAAAATATTGCAACAGTACTCAGTAGAATGGAACAAACTGACAGACATACCACCAACATGACCAACCACGCATGGGAAGCAAATACTTTAAAACGAATTATTCGAATTATATCAACGCAATAAAATTGCAATACTTTAGTACATGATTTGAACAGCAATGAAGCCGGCCATAGGCGCGGCTAGGCGCATCATAGTTGAACACGGCACAGCACACACATCTCGTATGCAGAGAAATCAAATAGCTAGTCGGTCTTTTCAATCCCATCATTTCAACCTATTATTATGATGTAGACACGCATGCACGATGATTGCGGCCTAGTCGAGCCTAGCATGCATGCCAGTCGGCCTGCTGACTCACCGCGTATTAAATGACACAAAAATACCTCAAATTTTGCACAAAACAATCCATGATGTCAAATTATCACATCCAAAGTGTCGCCATGAACGTCAGCTTCAACTTCTCCAGCCAAAGTTTTGCATTGATAATCAGGTTTCATGTAATCATGAAATTAAACCTTGTTTAATGTGTTTTCCCATTGCCACACACAGCATAACGGTTGTCCGACTTGATTTCTACGATATTGCTGATGTGATGAGGCTACAACCCATAATTAAATACCGAATTAAAAATACTAGTTTGCGCCTGACGTCATGACAAAGGCGCGCCGTGATTGGTTGCTGACCTGCGCAGTATGGCATTTTGGTCTGGTTGACAGGACGGCATACGCAAGCTAGTCTTTTTAATTCGGTCTTCAATTATACAACATGAGTTTGAAAAAATTCTAATGCATAATTCATGAGCTTGATAGACTCGCACCATTGGCGCCACGTGCTAGGTGTTTCTAGAATCCCTATAGAATAAGATTAATTTTAATGCTAATTTATTGCACATGCTGAGGAAGCGTGATTACCTTTTTGAACATTCGGAAATGGCGATAGGCGAATTTATGTATGGCGCAAAGTGGTGGGGGATATATATTGGGCTCTCGATATTGGCCGGAAATTAGAGTACTTGTCAGAATATAAATTTGTACATCGGCCTACATGCCAAGCGAATGTGCGGCATTTTAGGTGTAAATTTCAAATCATACTACCTCCTGGCGGAGGCAGAAAAATATAGTGGCAGTTGAAACTCAGAGGGTGATTTTTAAAAGCACTTCCCAGCAAGTCTTGCGGTTAGCACAGCTGTGTGAGTGAACATGACACCACTGCCCGCCCACTGCATACACATGTGCATGGTTAAATTTGAATTTGGACAGATATATTTACAATAAAAACACCTTCAAAAAGTTGGTCGATTTCACATTTTATGTTATCTACAGAAGGTGTGAATTATCCTTCATGCATACATCACTTTAGATCTGAAATCGACCAAGTAATAATGACACACGGGCAATTCTAAAACAACATCTTTTGCACAGAGTTCAATGGGATTTGAAAAGTAAAGTGGCAGTTGAAACTCTAGTGATAACACTTTTACAATGCATCATGGGGCTTCCTTAAATCATCCTCTGGTTGAAACTCTAGTGATAACACTTTTACAGTGCATGATGGGGCTTCCTTAAATCATCCTCTGGGCTGGTACGTTCAATCTCAGCCCATTGTCATTTTGACAATTCAACAGGAATGCCTGTTTCCATTGCTACATTCTTGATGTCTTATATTAAACGAAAGTACGATTGCCGGATTCCGAATGATATTGTTGATTGTAACACATAATAAGTTCTATGTTAAAGCTTTGTTTTACATTACCTAATTACAATTGGGTGAACAATGTGTTCGTATGTTTACTGCGCTCTGTACAAAATAGAAGAATAACATTACATAAAACCCTCCACCACTAAATACTTACAAATTAATACATGAAGAAAATAATATTTAAACTGGACTACTGCCTAACATTTTGTGTCTTGAGCTGTTTAAGGTGGTTATGCAGGCATTATAAAAGTGCTCTAAACAGATTAATTGAGTAGACCAAAGTACACTGATCAATATGCCTTTTCTTTGGAATCAATCGGACATAGGCCTACGGTTTTCAAAATACATCAATTTATATTTTCTTTGTATCGTATTGTCTTAACTCTTTATCAATAATCAATCAAGTCAATAAGCTAAAATGACTGGAGAAGCTCATTAACATATAATTTTTGCCAATATTTTGCTAAAAATCCATGCATAAATTTGCCCTGAAACTTGGTCAAAGTGTTTCTAATATGTTTTAATGTATTATATAGTGAAGGCCAAGTTCAATAATAAACAACATGTTTTACATCCGACTTATTCAAAACTAGGTGGAGGAAAGGGCATTTTATTTTTTAGAGCAGAATCGTGAATACCCATAATTATAGTTATTCTAGCATACACTATGTCTGCACAAAAGAGGAGAAATCTTTTTATTTGTTATACTGACATATAGGACCCCTTATTTATCTCAAAACATTCCTAAAGTGTTTCTAGTTTATTAGCAAGGCTATAGGAAGAATATTTGTTTTGTTAAAATAACTGACTTTCACAAAATACAAATTTAATTGAAGAAACCTCAACAAAGGAAACAAAGAAGACGTGAAACATGTTAATTTTGTTTATTTGGCCTAACTTAAGGGCTATATGTTTTACATCCTACAGCATTATCGTTGCTCAACAATGTAAAAACGTTTTTGTAACATTCCTAAAACATTTTTGAAAACTTGGTACAAATCATTCTAAACAGAATGTTATTTTGGAGTTGCAAAATATTTTGAAAAACATGTTTGTCCAAGTAGTTACAATCACGTGTTTAAAATGTTTTCACGACCTTTATATAACGCGACATTTAAATGTTATTAAAATGTTTTACGTTTTTATAACATTCCAAAAACATTTTTGAAAACTTGGTACAAATCATTCTAAACAGAATGTTATTTTGGAGTTGAAAAAATATTTTGAAAAAAAATGTTTGTCGAAGTATTTACAATCACGCTTTTTAAAATGTTTTCACGACCTTTATATAATGCGACATTGAAATGTTATTAAAATGTTTTACGTTCTTATAACATTCCAAAAACATTTTGAAAACTTTGTACAAATCATTCTAAACATAATGTTATTTTGGAGTTGAAAAAATATTTTGAAAACGATGTTTGCTCCAAATATTTCGTTTTTATAAATATTTACAAATGAAGGTAAAATGTTTCTAGTAAATGGTTGAAATTTTAAACAGGGTCAGTCCATATCAAATCAACCAATTTCTGAAAAGTTCCCAGGTGACCCTCTCAGATTTTGATGAAATTCCATCAGAATATTCTTTTGTGGCCACAATGAACCCATACAAAATTTGGCTTCATAGGCCATGTCGTTTTTGAGAAATGGCCCTTTGAATTTTGGCCCGGACCCCCCCCCTTTTGGCACTCATCATGAGTGTCATTGGTGATTTTACCAACTTTGGTGGCTCATAACTTCTTGTTCTGAACAGATATAAAGCTGCAATCTTGGATTCTAGCTAACCTTATGTCATATTTTCAGAATCTGGCTCTAAATTTCTGATATCTGCTTTCCTTTTTAAGTTATGAGCACCCAAAGTTGGTCATTTATTCAACCGCAAGTGTGATTTTGTCATTTTGGGGGTCCCCTGGTGTCAAAAATATGTGGTCATATGACTCAAATGTCATAGATACATTGTCTATAGGTACATATCTAAGCCCACAAGCAAGTTTGAGCAAATCAAACCATTAATGGAGGAATGGGCGGTATACGAAGTTGGGTTCGGGTGAAAATTTGCTGGAGACCCCCCCCCCTCTTTCAGACCAATGGTTGACCATGTTGACAGTTGAAACATAAATTGAAATTTACAGCCCTGAAACATACTTATGAGACCTACCTAGAAACACAAAATCAGCTTTGGTACTCAACTCCATCATAGTTAGATGGCAGCTTGAAAATAGGGTGGAAAACCTACTATTTCTTGTCTAAGGGTGTTGAATTCAGCAACCATGACAACAAAATCAGCAAAATTTGACCAAGTTTTTTCACAAGTGTCATATGAAATTTGTTCTGGGTGTGTTTTAGAGGCTAATAAACACATCTAGAGTGGTCTGTAATGTACGACCCAAAAATATGCACATATACTAAGTAAAATTTTGCATATTTTGTTGCCATGGTTGCCGAATTCAACACCCTTAAACAAGAAATAACAAGTTTTTCTCCCTATTTTCAAGAGCCATCTAACTATGATGGAGTTGAGTACCAAAGCTGAATTTTTGTTTCTAGGTAGGTCTCATAAGTATGTTTCAGATCTGTAAATTTCTATTCATGTTTGCTCCAAATATTTCGTTTTTATAAATATTTACAAATGAAGGTAAAATGTTTCTAGTAAATGGTTGAAATTTTAAATGTTTTTGCTTCCTAAGACTATGAATTTATTATCAATATCATGCCTTATACTCTGTTTGACCAAACTTCCTATTCAATCATGAGATGGAAATTTGTTTTTTAAGATGTATCCGGGAGTTGTATAACACTTTCAATTTTCATTTCATCACGCTCTAAAACAAACGATTTCTTATGTATTACTTTGTTTCGTGATGAAAATCGTGATGTTTTATTTCATCACTCACGAAAAATTGATTTCTTATGTATTACTTTGTTTCGTGATGAAAACCGTGATGTTTTATTTCATCATCACGCTCTAAAACAAACGATTTCTTATGCATTATATTTGTTTTGTGATGAAAATCGTGATGTTTTATTTCATCACGCTCTAAACAATAATTATAGTTACATGCATTTTAAGAAAAAATCTTATTAAAACAGTATGTTGTTTAGAAAAAATGTAGAAAGTGATGATGATAATGATGATGATGATGATGATGATGATGATGATGATGATGATGATGATGATGATGATGATGATGATGATAATGTCTCCAAAAGTGTTCGGGTTTTTTCTTGCCCTAAATCGATGCGTATATCTATCAAATAAGGCACTTCAATAATCAATAATCAGTCCCTTGACGGCCTCCGCTAACTAGCTACTAACTTGGGTTATGGGCGCTGATTTTCATGTTCACTGTCACTTACTCATCAGCGAAGTACGACCCTTTGTCAATCACCTTCAGCACCCCATTTCGGCATACTATATAAGAAACTCATCATGATGATCGAACAGAGAGTACTTTAAATGTAGCTTGTACCGTTTTAGGGTGGCATTCTTCAGAAGTGAGCGGTCCGTTTACCAAAATTTTCGGTCAAATCTCCATTCAATTAACACGGGAGTTGGCTAGCTATGCCTTGCCCTCACTCACTATTTTACCAAAGTACCAAATTTCTGAACATCTAACCTATTCGCCACTTGCACGGTTCCGCCATTATGCACTATATGCGGGGAGAGCCTCGAACTGGCAGCATACATGAAAGGAAGAATTACGTAACCTTACACAGAAGGTTATGTGAAGGTTCGATTTTCATGTATGCTGCCAGTTCGAGGCTCTCCCCGCATATAGTGCATAATGGCGAACTGCAAGTGGCTAATAGCTGTAATTTTAGGTCATGTACTTTTAATATTGGCGGTTAACCCTAACCCTAACCCTACCACAATATACTGCCGGCCATTTTGAAAAAGTCCACTGAACCAATGTAGATACATTTTATGCAAAAAAACCCGGCAAAAAAGCTTTCCGGATTCGGTTTCACCAGCCAAAATGGCTATAGAATCCACTCGCCTAATAAATGATTTGCAAAAATGCTATCATTTGCCCAGGTACGGTATTGTGCAAAATTTTACTAAACAGCAGAGTAAAATCTTTCCCTTACTCAACACCGGGTAATTTTACTCAATTCATGTGATGTTTGGTTTATAATGTGATTTTTGGTTTACATTGTGATATTTTGGTTTAAAATGTGATTTTGATCAAAAATTAGTTTTTGGTCTAAAATGTGCTTTTTGATCAATAATTTGATTTTTTTGTTGGTCAAAAATCAAAAATGTGACTTTTGGTCAAAATTAATGTGATTTTTGGGTTGAAAGGTGTTTTTACATATCTTACTTGTCACCAATGCGCTATAATTTTGGAGAAAAATGCAAAATAGGCACAAAATTGGCCAGGGTGTAGTACCCCTTAAGGAAAGTTAAAAATGAGAAAGAATCCTCACTTTGCAGTTTTTATGTTTCTTATTATTTTGTGATGATAAAAGTAAGGATATTTTAACACTTTAGAAATTTCTCGTTTGTTATGTTTCTTATTACTTTGTGAGGAAAAGTAAGGAATTTTTGTATTACTTTGGAAATTGTTCACTTGTTATCATCATGTTTTGTGATGACAACAGTGAGAATTATTTTCATCATTTCGCCAACTTCTCATTTGTTATGTTTAACGTTTCTTATTATTCTGTGAGGAAAAAGTGAGGATTTTTTTATCACTTTGGAATGTTTTCATTTGTTATATTTCTTATTATTTTGTGATGAAAAAAGTTGTTCATTACGACGCCAATTTTTCATTCATTTTTAAAATTATTTTGTGATGAGATACGTGAGGATTTCTATCACATTCAAATATAATTAGATATGGCACGATTTGGGGAGAAATTTTGGCACCTATTTTTTGGACATCATAATAATTCATCACTTTTTTCATCACTTTGAAAACAATATTACAAAATGCAATCAAACAATATCAAGGCATGGAATAATAATATTAAATTTCTCAATCCATGGGCTTAAAGCAACATTGTACATTATACAGAAAATTTTAAAAAATCCAAGTAATTTCAAAATCTTTTTTCCATACAAAACAATGTGAAACGTAACAAATGAAAAATTTGCGAAAGTGATGAAAAAATCCTCACTTTTGTCATCACAAAATGATAGAAAACATTAAAAATCAAAAATATAAAAGTAGTAAAAATCCTCACTTTTTTTCACCAGAAAAATATAAGAAACATAATAAATAAAAAATTTGCAAAGTTATGACAAAATTCTCACTTTTTCCTCACAAAATATTAAAAGACATAAAAATTCAAAATGTGCAAAGTGATGAAAAACTATCACTTTTCCTCACAAACTATAAATAAGAAACATAACAAATGAAAAAATTACAAAGTGATGAAAAAATCCTCACTTTTGTCATCACAAAATAATAGAAAACATTAAAAATCAAAAATATAAAAGTAGTAAAAATCCTCACTTTTTTCACCAGAAAAATATAACAAACATAATAAATAAAAATGTGCAAAGTTATGACAAAATTCTCACTTTTTTCCTCACAAAATATTAAAAGACATAAAAATTCAAAATGTGCAAAGTGATGAAAAACTATCACTTTTCCTCACAAACTATAAATAAGAAACATAACAAATGAAAAAATTACAAAGTGATGAAAAAATCCTCACTTTTGTCATCACAAAATATTAATAAGAAACATACCAAATGAAAATATTACAAAGTGATAAAAATTTCGGGTTGGTACAATTTGTGACCCTAACTTCTCATACCCGACTTTTCAACCTAAAAATTTCAGCCAATATGGTACATATTTTCTAATGATTTAAGCAAAATATTTTTTTTAATTCTCAAAACCCAACTTAACTAAATAACAAAAACTGATGCTAAACTTAAAATGTGTATCCATTATTTAAATTCAATCAATCCCGGAAATTAAGCATGTTATTAAAACCCTAAGCCACGATGGGTAGATTTGTTTTTGATTACCCAGATCAGCTATAATGCTATAATAAAGGCTACTGCATGGAGGTGAGGTTTATGACCAAGAAATGTAAATATTGACTTTCCCTCTATGTGTGTCATCACATGAACAATTACGTAATCGTATTGACTTTTGTTGAACCATGGTTGAACTTGTTAAAAGGTCAGTGAACTCATCATCACTCCTGCCAGAGACCATTTTCTCGGGGTGCCCTGTGCAAGGCAACATGATTCAGCTTTGGCCCTTCAGATCTGTAACCTAACTTTTCCAAGCTGTCCCAAAAAATCTCTTTTCCCGTGAAAATTTGCTATCAATGCTAAAATGCGAAGGGGGATACCGGAGCCAGGGGCCAAAATTTCCACATCGCATCGCTCAACTAAAAAACATTAATTACCAGGACAAATGCGCGCGAAAAAATTGCAATGAACAAAATAATCATGTGCCATAAAATCGTGCCAAAGCCCACCCCTATAGCCAAAGTCTTCCTTAAAGAACTAATATCACTTTCAAAACATACTGAATCTTCAATTATTAGGGGGGGCTGAAAAATATGTAGGGGGGGGGTTATAAAATTTTGGAGTTCTGAATATAGGGGGATTCAAAAGTTTTGGGTGTATGAAGAGGGAGGTTAAAAGTTTTTGTGCACTTAGAGGGGGGGCTGTAAAACTTTAGCAACATTAGTCCTGAAGCAAAAAATAAAGAATAGCCTGCAATATTTTCAGTAAATGTTCCAGTATTAAAAACCAAAACAAAAGTTCATTCCAGATAAGGGTATTTATTTGATACAGTTAACATAATTTAACTACGTCCACGCCTAAACGCAAAACCTGCTATTTTTGAACTACGTCTGCGCCGACTGCCGACATAAAAACCAAGACCTACGGTCCAAACACTGCATGTAGCAGCAACACACTCAAACACTTCTGGTATCAAACACAAAACAACATACCATCCCAATTCAACTTCAACGGGACAAATCCCCTCCAACACTGCGTCCATGCCCCATTTATAAAATCACCCATTTTAATTACGACCACACCCAAAGCCCAAACATGCTAAATTTCGACTACGCTCTGCCGACATTAAACCAGGACCTATACTTTGTCCAATTTACATGTACCAACAACAAATTCAAACACTATCAAACACAAAACAACATCTTGTAGGCCTACTCCTTCAACGCCATTGGGGGACAAATCCCCCAATACTAGCGCCCACGCTCCATTTTAAAATCACCACTTTTAACTACGTCCACGCCCAAACGCAAAAAATCTGCCATTTTCAACTACGGCTGCGCCCGACTCAATGCCGACTTAAAAACCAAGACCTATGTCCAACATACTGTTCATGTACTGCCAGTCTGCCACCACATTCACACACAATTTAACATATTATACTAATTCAACATCATGGGCACAAATCCCCCAAACACTATGTCCCATTCATAAAATCACCAATTTTATCCACGCCCAAGCCCAAAGCCCAAACCTGTTAATTTTCAGCTACGTCTGCGCCGACTACGCCGACATAAAAACTAGACATAGAATTTGTCCTAGTAGGCCTATACATGTACCAACAACTAATTCAAATACAATCACACAAAAAAATACCACATCTTGAACTCCTTCAACGGTATAACGGGGACAAATCCCCGCAATACTACGCCCACGCCCCATTTTTAAAAACCTGTCAATTTTCAACTACGTCTGCGCCGACTGCGCCTTGTTAAAAACCGACACCTAGGGCCTATAGGCCTACTCCCGAGTAGTACCAGCAAACATACTTCCTTTGTTTCATCTGCAACTTAAATAATGCATCTACGCTGCATTGATCAACCCGCCAATTTAAACTGCGTCCACGTCAAACGCCAACTCTGTCGGTTTTTCGACTACGCCTGCGCCAACTGCCCCCAGACCTATACTTAGTCTCCAGAATAACACACTCACAACATTACCATACACAAATCATTAAAACAGAATACCCCACTCAAGCACAAAACACCCTATTCCCAATACATACAAACATGTTACAACTTTATACAACTATACCCCCGAGAGGGTATTCTGTAGTTACTCCACTATACCGATTTATCTCTCGAGATGGATTCATATCATTAATTGAGATAGTTGAAAATTCCTCACTTTGTGTAACTTGATAACTCTTTGGCACAAATAATATCGGCAAAACCTTGAATGGGCTTCTTTCTTACACCCGTTTATGACCAAAATTCACCAAATGTGACATGATCAAGGGGAATGAGTCACATGTCGACCCTGGTCGAAAATAACTTTTACATATGCCTCTAAAGAGCACATTTAGAGCTTTCAGAAACTGAAAACCCCATGTTGATATGTCTTGTTTTTGCGAAGTTATGTCAATTTATCAATTGCAGAAAACAATACGAAACAAAAGAATCTTAACACTTTCTTTGCCAATATCTCAAAATCAATATTAGCGACATCCGACTCATTCCCCTTGATCGTGTCACAAATTAGCATTTGGCCAAGAAAAGAGTTGACTATCTTGTCCCAGTATTATAAGCATGTCATTTGGATGGTTTATTTATAGCAGACTTATCTCCAATGTCAAACAGAAATATCTTTATCAATAACGTTGATGAAACATGAGACTAATCGGGGGGTTAGGCCTAGATATGAATTATTTTTGATGGATGTGTGCCGTGGCCGCCCGAGCTGCAAAACATCACTCAACTTTTTAGGCCTACGTTAATCATTATACAGTCAATTCGTGAATCAAAAAAGTTGAGAACTTTCCTGCGTAAACAGACAATCCCTTATTTGTGGCCATATGCGTAAACGGATGCTAATCCGGCGTCATATTGCGCTTGTATATTAGCGCGTTGGTACGCATCAAAATATGCATGTGCGCAATTTACTACGCATGATGTCGCAGAAAAATTGCATTTTTAGCCTATTTTGGTCAATTTACAAAAAATGTGGGGGTACCGCACCTTGTTTTCACGATTTTACAGAGCTTTTTCTTTTTAATAACATATATAAAATTTTAAACATTTAAAACAATTTTTTCTACAACGAAAAAGGTGGTCTATTTTGGGCAAATTGCTGATTTTGCCATTGAAGTCTACAGAGATTTTTGGAAATGTATACCTCTTTTAAAACGACTGTAGCTCAAAAGTGAGGGTCACAGACTGGCCAAAACATGGCTATAAATATTATGGCATATTGGTCCACTAATTGTGACACTTTTAGATTGAGGCCAGATGACACTTATTCTGTGGTTCATGGTTGGTTACAGGGCTGAAATTTGTTGTTTTTCTTAATATCGTATTTCCTTGATTAGTGGCCCCCCCAAATAAACGCCCCACCACTTTTTTTCAACCAAGATGTTTCAAAATGCCGGAATTTCCACACTATCTTGTGTAGTAAGCTTACCAATTAGCTCACATGGTCGAAAATAGCGTTAATGATCGGCAAAAATCTGAATCGGAAACCCGGAAGTGAATCAAAAGTCAGTGTTTCTAGTTCATAGTCCGTTATTTTTGCGTGAGTTTTAAGCTTACCTAATGATTTTAACAGGAATTATCGTACTTAAAATGACCTCTAATAAACGCCACCGTTTGGAAAATGCAACACCCCCGGGGGCGTTTATTCGAGGAAATACGGTATGTTTAGTTCAATTTGAGCACATATTTGTATTTTGGCTGCCCCACATTTGTGATAACCGCCCCACATTTTTCAACCTTGCTACAGCGCTGCACATGTAACTCATATGCTTATAGATTGGAATTACCTAGCAATAAGAAAAGATAGTGCTTTCAACTTGGCCTTGTCTCAAAGCTTTTTTTAATATCGTGAGAATATCTCTTGCAGGGAACGTATCAGTGCAAACTGTAAAGGGAATCCCTGATTTATGCTTAAGATTCGTTTCAACTAGGCTAAATATCTAATTCTTGATGAGAGGATGTATCTTCTGAGTCAGCGTACTTTTCGTGGAATAACACATTCGCATGACCAAACCTTGACCTTGCTTAGCTACGACCATATTCAAAAACCTTGATTGGTCAATTCTCAAAAGCTGTGTTTGCGCCGTAAGCGTGTGGTCTCTCATGATCGAGATAAAACCCTGAAGGATATTTGGTAAGGAATTGTCATTGTTATACAATTGTAATTTTGAGTTTCTATGCTGTAAATGATAATGACAGAAAACATCCAAATTTCATCTTAACTTGCAGGTATCATCTCATACAGTTGTAGACAAAGTAGATTTTGACTTAGCAAAAGCACAGATCGTGAAGAAACCTCAGACTCTTGGAAAATTTCACCAGAAAAATAACACCACCACGCATCAATCAGCCACATGGAAAACATCCCAAGCAAAAACCACCGCCAGGACTTATGAGATGCAATGGGAGGACCAAACATCAATTTCAACCGATGCAGAGATTGAAATTAATTTGCCCTTGATCGGGGGAGGCGAAGTGGGTCTTGGAGCTTCGCACACAGTTTGCATCGGTAGTAGACGGTGTGCCGAGACCAGCGAGGTGGATCGTTGGGAGTTTGTTCTTCCAGGGACCGTAGAACCAATGAGTGAGTTGATTATCGAGTTGAAAGCCGAGAAATGTGAACTATTTGTACCAGTTACGGCTACGATGAGGAAGGGGAATAAAGTCTGGAAAGTGGATGGGATTTATAAGGGTACGCAATATATGAATGCAGAAGTGGTGTATATGACATGAGGTCAAAGTTGAAATAGGGCGATGAGTTAGTTCTAAAATTACTGGGGCAAGGTTTCCTTGGAAATTATGCTCTGCACACTATTTAGTGCATTACTGCCATTGGCGCTTGGCCAGCATTGTCAGTCCGGGGGAATGGTATTGTCCCTATTTTTTGCTCTTCTTTATCTTTTCTCCCCTTCTTCTTGTCCCCTTTTTCCGCTTCTCCATCCCCATTTTAGGTGCCAAGCCAATAGCGTAGACAACAGTAATAATGACACTACTGCCCATTGGGGGTTGGGATATAAGATGCAGTCTGCTCCTCCCCACTAAATAGATTTATTAGGTTTGTTATTAAACATTCATAACCTCATTAATAAACGCGATGCGTGCGATCCAATTACATTTAGTTATTTGTGAAAACGCGAACGCAAATCGAGGTCATTAATATCTCACAATTGACCGCAAAATGCGTAATTGTTCCAATGTCGCACACAATTGACCGGCGCTTATGCGTGTTGTTGTGCGTCGAACAAACTTCTTGCGCTTGCTGCCAGATTTGGATTGCGCGCTACCATATTTGAACAGATTGTGATACGCACTTTTGTTATTGGTCGTCATGGTTTAGCCTGATCGATTTTTGGAAAGGGAAGATATAAAAGTCATCTATTTTATAAACGCTTGAGCAAAATTTTGTGTTATTTTGTAAGGTGAAGAGATTAAAGTGACGGTTATGAATGAGGTTAATAACTTTGCATCGGTAAGATGTAGGGCATTGTGAAAAATCTAAACATTTTGCTTTGACCTCGAATATCCTCGGCTACGCCCTCGGGATATTCCTCGGTTCCAAAGGCAAAATGTTTAGATTTTTCACAATGCCTCCAAATAACCGATGCGCAGTTATTAACCTCTAATTATAAAAGATTTTTTTAACAAAACCAAACTTTTTCTCACTAATGACGGTTTCACCTATGGTTGGGATACCTCCAATTGGAAGTAAGGATCAACTACCATCAGTGATGATACCTACCAACCATGATCGGCAAAACCGTCAATAATGAGTAAAAGTTAGGGTTTGTTCAAAATCTTTCATAATTATCTCCACCCTGTTTATTTTTTGGTAGGGCAAACTTCGTTTGGTGAGCATGTACAAATTTGGTCATGCATGTGCACACCATCATACTTGGTGCTAGCCGATGAATACAGACACTTAATATAGCACATTATTACTGAAGAGCCTCAATGCGCTTTACAACAAAATATACAAACATAAAAAACATTAAAAGAACCAACATGCCTCAGAATACAGTCAGAAGGAGAGCAAAACAAGGCCAAAGGCTGAAACTCAAATGTGATGGTTTTACAAAAGCAGGCAAGCAATAAAAGTAAAATACAGTTATAGAACCACAAAATATAGGCAAGCAACATAATGATATAATATGAAAGTAAGCTACAAATATATCAAAGCAAATATATAACATAAAAAAATTACAAATGGCAAGTAATAAAAAAGAGAGTATGGATGACCAGCATCCACACAAACAGCAAAAAAAAGAACATGTCAAACAACAATATTTTAATGCAGGCAAAACATCTAAACAAACATCAGAATACATAACATAAGAGCATAATACATTTCAACAAACTATATGAAACCACTAATGATCAATTATCGGAAAGATCATTAATAATTATGAAAACAAAACCAAATATTGTGATCAAGCAATTAACAAAGATACAATATATATGCAAAATATAATGCAAAATGAATCAAAATATGAACCAATATGAGGAACACGCAAAGGCAAGAGTAAATAGGGAACCCTTGAATAACGAAGAGGTCACCAGTACATATGAGCAACATTAAGATGCAAACAAAGTATAATGATAAACAATTCAATCATAAATACAACAATTATAAAAGCATTAATGAAACTGGTTATCAGGAACATATAAAGACAAAATATTATATGGAACTCTGGAGGAGCAGAGGTCGCCAGTACATGCATCCTCAGCCTAGATCCTTAGCATCCGGCTCTTGAAACAAGCAGGGAACCCGAGCACAAGAAAAATAAGCAAAACACACAACCCTGGTGGAGCAGAAGTTGCTAGCACATGCATCCACAACCAAGATCTTCAGCATCTGGTTCTTGATGAAGCAGGGTATTACAAATTTTGAAACATGTGTGTCTTGAGCAATTTTTGGAAACAAGCAGCAGATGGAGCGGAACGGATGTTTTCTGGTAAGGTGTTCCACAGTGCCGGTGCAGCTGACGCAAAAGCTCTATCGCCGTAAAACTGAGTAGATGAGCGGCGTGTAACAGACAGAAGAGTTTTGGAAGATGAGCGAAGATGACGTTTGGGCTTGTACAATGAAATGATGTCAGATATGTAGCGTGGAGCAAGGTCGTTGATCGCTTTATAGGTGAGAAGAAGGATCTTATAAGCTGTACGCTGTTTGACCGGGAGTCAGTGAAGGGAATGAAGAACTGAAGAAAGATGTTTGTGATGAGATACGCGTGCGACAAGTCTGGCAGCCGTATTCTGGACTCGTTAAAGCTTGTTGATATCGGAACAAGGAAGACCATACAGGGCAGAATTGCATGAATCCAAACGCGATGTAACAAAAGTGTGAACCAGACGCGCACATGTTGTATCATCTAAAAAATTGCGAATTTGGCCGATACGAAGAATTACTGTGAGAGCACCTTTGCTCGTCGTCGAAATGGACACCAAGATTGCGAACGCACCATGACGCTTTGATCTCTGAACCACCAATTGTAACAGTAGGAGATGGGGATGATGTATTTGAAAAACGTGATCTGAAATGAAGAACTTCGGTTTTAGCATCATTGAGAAAAAGTTTATTTTCGATGGCCCACAATTTCACATCCTGGATACATTTCTCAATTCTGGAGACTGCTGTATCTCTATCCTCTGGAGGGAATGTGAGGTAGAGTTGCGTGTCGTCTGCATAAACGATAGTGTTGATACCATGGCTGTTAATGATGTCCTGAAGAGGAGCACTGTAAATGAAAATAAGAGGGCCCGCTACAGAGCCTTGAGGAACTCCCCATTTAAGGGGAACCTTCTCCAACAAATCATTTGAGATGTTGACAGACTGCGTGCGGCCGTCTAAGTACGAGATGAACCAGTCCAATGCTGTTCCCGTGATACCGTACCGCGATGAAAGATGTTTCAGAAGGATGGCATGATCAATGGTATCAAACGCGGATGAAAAATCCAGAAGGACTAACAGGGCCTCATGACGAACATCCAGAGCACACAAAATGTCGTTCATGACGCAAAGAGTGGCAGATTCGGTGCTATGGTGGGGGCAGTATGCAGACTGTGCCCTAGTATAGAGATCGTGTTCAGCTAGGTAGGTCTGCAACTGAGCAACTGCAGCACGCTTCAATTAACTTGCCGAGGTACGCTAAATTCAAATGGGACGGAAGTTAGCTAGATTGTCTACATCCAGATTCACTTTCTTGAGAAGAGGTATCACGTGGGCATGCTTGAGAGACGCCGGGAACTTTCCAGATGATAGGGACTTGTTCACAATGCTGGTAAGCACAGGTAAGATTGGCTCAATGCACTCCTTAAAGGTGCACGTGGGTAAAGGGTCCAGCTGACAAGATGTTATGGACGATGAACGAATGATCTTCTGCAAGTCTTCCTCAGATACATGATCAAAATTTGAGAAAGTGCTGGTACAGGGAGCAAAGAGGTCATCAAGAAGCATCGATACCGGCGACGAATCAAGGCGTTCTCGAAGTGCATTGATCTTTTGGTGAAAGAAGTCCGCAAACCGCTTGGCAAGGTCACCTTTGTTCGTATGGGATGGAAAGATGGTGTCAGATTTAGGCTTCGAGAGCTTGTCCACTACACAAAAAAGATCTTTATGATCCGCACGTTCTATCTCCTTCCGGTGAAAAGATGACTTAGATTCATTGAGCATGTTTCTATAGTTGACGCATTGTTCCTTGTAGAGATCTTGGTGAACAGACAGCCCAGTGCGTTTGTATTTTCTCTCGCGACGGCGCTTCTCCTGTTTGGCTGCCCGTAGCGCATCATCATACCAGGGAGCGTGAGGGCAAAGAATAACGTTTCGCTCCACAACAGGGGCATGGACGTCGATGATTTCACTCAGAACATCAGTGTATTGCTCAGTCAAAGAATCCAGATCACTAGCAGGATCACAGAGTAAGGAAGATTCCATGACATCTTTGTGGAATAACACAATATCAACGTTGCGCAATTTGCGGCCACGTATCATCTTCCTTGTCGGCGGCGGACGGGAGATGTTAATCAGACATTTGACCGCAGAATGAAATGAAGGAAGATCATCATGAATTGATGTCGAAGTGACAAGGTCATCATCCTTGTAAGATATTAGAAGATCCAAGGTGTGATTTCCCTTAGAATAGGTTGGACCAGAGACATGCTGAAGTAAATTGTAGGACTCCAAAATGTTTAGAAAAACAGACGATTCTCGATCATCAGGAGTGTCCACGTGAATATTGAAATCTCCAGCCAGCAGAATCCTTGACGAGGATGCAGTACAGGTTTCTAGCAGAGAAGAAAATTCATCTTGAAAAGCGGAGAAAGTGAACTTGTTTATGCGATTTGGTGGTGGTCTGTACAGGACGATTAAACGGAACGAAGATGACTGAGAAGTTACGTTCAAGTCCAAGTACTCAAATGTACTAAAATCACCGGTGGTGTTGAAGTCAACATTAATACCCTTTATGAATCGATCACAGCAACCCCGCCACCTCTTGAATTGAGACGATGCTTGTGATGGATGACAAAATGTGGAAGAGTATTCTGGATATCAGCGATTGCACGATTATCTCGAACAGTCCCGGTAAGCCAAGTTTCTGTAGTGGCTAACACATCGACATGATGATGGATAATAAAATCACAAATAGCACTAGATTTCTTTTTTGCTTTCATGGAGCGAGCATTCCATACCGCAAAAGGAAAAATATTTGGCGCATTATGGGCACTATCTCTATTAAAGGGGCATTTCGTGATCCACAGCCTCATCCCCCCACTTTCCCAAAAAAAGTTGAGATTTTTACACCACTGGATACCTCTGGCTACATAATGTTTATGTACCAAATATTTCTTGCAGATTAATTCGTTTAGCAAAAATATCGCTAAATTTGAATTTCGTTCTGGTGCACCAGAACGAAATTACAACACATTGTCTATGGAGCAGTGTAATACACATAATCATGCATAACTCGCAAACGCAAAATCGGAATCAACTGAAATTTTGGAAATAAGCTTTTTTCGTGGATATCTACTGAAAAATGTCATAAAAAGAGGATGCTAGGATCACGAAATCCTCCTTTAAGCGGAATGCTAATAAGATTGTTCTTATTTACTGATGATGAAGCGGTGCATTTTGGGATTCTGTTCTTTATGCAAGTTTTTATTAACCGCTTTTTGTGTTTGCCAGCTCTGCAGCCTCTGATTTCTTGATCAATACGAGAATAGTTATAAAATGAAGACAATTAAGTACTATACAACAGTAAACATGTAGCGTAGCTAGTATAGTAAAACTCAATGTATATCAATAGCATTGATGAACGTACTGAATATAATAACATTGATGAACGTACAAGTTCGAAGAATGAAAAATGTCAAAATAACACGGAACAGTTTAAAAATTTTAGCGATTGAGTTCACTTTGGTATACCAGATGTACTTACGAAGCATCAACAGCAAAATATTCTTGATAAAAACGATTAAATCCGTAGAAATTATCGAAAATAATGGAGCAAAAAGTTTATGCAGCAGTTCGAGATCAGCATGAATACACTAATTTTGTTGCAATGTCACACATGAAGGGGAAAACTACACACCATTGAATTACACTGTGAGAACTGGGCCATGTTTGTGTTTTACTCATCATGCATGAGAAAAGTGTATCTCGGGGGGGGCTGGGCTGGAAATATGTCTTACAAACCCAAGGTCCCCGGTTTGATTCCTGGGCAGGATCACTTCCTTTCCTGATTCCTTTCAAAATATGTATGAAAGCTTAACTGCTTTAAAATTTAAGGGATCTGGAATGAGCGTTTCGACAGTATTTTTTGTGGGACATGAGAGCATATCAGACATATCGAATTGCATTCTGAATACAAAGAATGTATTTCTGATATCAAATAATTTTCTTTTTTTTTAATTCACAATATAATACAAATCTTATGACAAATTATTACAATTTTCACATTTTTAATATATAACAGTCCTCAAAGTAAATGTAATAAATCTAATGACATATTCTTAAAGTGTATGTAGCTGGGAGGAAAAGCCGACGATCAATTGAAAATTTTGACCTTTCATATTGAAGATACAGATTTTTTTCCCAAAAAGACCTTGTTTTTTTGGTGTTTTGGTGAAAAAAATCCATATCTTCAATACGAAACCCCATCATCCCACCTACATACACTTTCAGTATAAATCATCAGATTTATAAAGTTTACTTCGAGTATACTGTTAAATATCAAAAATATCAATTTTTAATCATTTGCCACAAAATGTGTATTACATTTTTTGGTGTTTTGGTGAAAAAAATCCATATCTTCAATACGAAACCCCATCATCCCACCTACATACACTTTCAGTATAAATCATCAGATTTATAAAGTTTACTTGAGTACTGTTAAATATCAAAAATATCAATTTTTAATCATTTGCCATAAAATGTGTATTACATTGCGAATTTCAAAAAATCAAAATTATCCCACAATATAATACAAATCTTATGACAAATTATTACAATTTTCACATTTTTGATATATAACAGTCCTCAAAATAAATGTAATAAATCTAATGACATATTCTTAAAGTGTATGTAGCTGGAAGAAAAAGCCGACGATCAATTGAAAATTTTGACCTTTCATATTGAAGATACAGATTTTTTTCCCAAAAAGACCTTGTTTTTTTTGGTGTTTTGGTGAAAAAATCCATATCTTCAATACTGAAACCCCATCATCCCACCTACATACACTTTCAGTATAAATCATCAGATTTATAAAGTTTACTTCGAGTATACTGTTAAATATCAAAAATATCAATTTTTAATCATTTGCCACAAAATGTGTATTACATTTTTTTGGTGTTTTGGTGAAAAAAATCCATTTCTTCAATACGAAACCCCATCATCCCACCTACATACACTTTCAGTATAAATCATCAGATTTATAAAGTTTACTTGAGTACTGTTAAATATCAAAATATCAATTTTAATCATTTGCCATAAAATGTGTATTACATTGCAATTTCAAAAAATCAAAATTATTTGATAATCAGAAGGATGCAATTTGATATGTCTGATGTGCTCTAATGTCCCACAATAAATACTGTCGAAACGTTCATACCCCATCCCTTAAGGTGTGTCACAGTAGTTAGCTGTTGTGAATCCTGATATCCTGTGAATAGTAATGACCTCTGGCAAAAATTGTTGCGATTATTTTGAAGCGGGCTCGACGAAGAATTATCAGTTACATTTATGTAGGTCTTGTGGTTCTTGAGTTATGATGTAAAGCGTGTAGAAAAGAAAAATCTTCATACACGACACATATCTCAAGAACCACAATACATTATGTAATATTTGAAAGTGCATGTTTTGCATTCCGTAACTTTTCATTAATCCCCTAATCTAGATAAATTTTTGAAGTTGAACTCCTACTCCTTCAGAAATTTGTCAATTCACATTGTTTAAGGGATGGGGTGTGAGTGTTTGGACAGTATTCTATTTTTTGTGAGACATTAGAGCACATCAGACATTGAATTGCATTCTGAATACGAAGAATATCCTGATATCAAATAATTTTGATTTTTGAAATTGGCAATGTAATACACATTTTATGGCAAATGATTAAAATTTATATTTTTGATATTTAATAGTACTCAAGTAAACTTTATAAATCTAATGATATGCACTTAAAGTGTATGTAGGTGGGATGAAAAGCCGATGATCAATTTAAAATTCTGACTTTTAGTATTGAATGGAGTTTTTAACCCAAAACAAAAAATTAGGTAAAAAAAAAAAAAAAAATCTATATCTTCAATATGAAAGGTCAAAATTTTCAAAATTTTCCTCCCAGCTACATACACTTTAAGAATATATCATTAGATCTACAAAATTTACTTCAAGGACTGTTATATATCAAAAATGTGAAAAATATCAATTTTTTTTATAATTTGTCATAAAATTTGTATTATATCGTGAATTTCAAATAATGAAAATTATTTGATATCAGAAAGACATTCTTCATATATATTCAGAATGCAATTCGATATGTCTGATGTGCTCTCATGTCCCACAAAAATACTGTCAAAACGCTCAAAATGCTCATTCCAGATCCCTGAAGGCCAAACAAAAAGTTTGTCTCTAATACAATCTGCAAAAGTCTGCAGTTTCATTTTTTCCCTAGCAATTAAAAAAAATGGCCACAAATCGGCTTATCGTGTAGAGCTATGCGGCAAAATTGATTTCACATAGCTATTCACCCTTTGCACGGATCCACCATCTTGCTACCAAAACAAGGTCCTCCCGGCAAACGCATGCGCAAAAACTGCATTTTTGTTTCTCACGCTTTTCTAGCAATGTACCAGAAGGCTTTTGCAAAGCATGCCAAACTATTAAAGCACATGTTTGACAGGCATACACACACAATGCACTTTGCGGGTAGAATCTCGTTTTGATATGACCATGCGATCAGCGAATGGTCACAAGTTTGAGAGACAAACTTTTTTTTTGGTCCAAACCTGTTTTTCCTTGAACAGTCCTCTTAAGGTTACACGAAGAAACGTATAAAAAACGTATAAAAGACGTATAAAGTTGTTCTCTAAAACCGCGTTTTCTCAGCAATCAAATATCGCAGTGAGTCAAATGTTGGTGCATGGATGTATCTTTACATTGTTTTTGTGTGTTTATACAAATTTTTAGAATCCGTTTGAAAATCCTTCGTTTAAATCATTTTTACGCACCATGTTCAAAAGATCAAAAATTTTTTCAAATGTTCGCTCCGTATAAAACCACGCCGAGTGATTATTTTCTCTTTTTTTGTATTGTACTACAAATCGACCAAAGAAATAATGTTGCCATGGGGAAGAACAAAATACAGTACCGATTAAATTTTATTAGCCCGTTTTTGGGAACAATTTTCGAGAATCTTGTACCACAAAACACTGTTTTGTTACATTATCGATATCTGGATTACGGGACGTTAATTCAGACATCTGAATACCTACATTATTTCTCAACATTCTGCCAATTGCTATCCCATTTGATTTTCACTCCAAATTGAAGCTTGTATTGCAAAAAACGAGGGTTTTCCTCCATCAGTTCGTTCAAAATTTCAGCGCCGACATGCGTGTTTATTCTAAGAGCCATTGTGCGGACGCGATTGTAATCACGTAATTGCATCCAATTATAGTTATATATCCGCTTGGGAACAAGCAATTGCGTAAGCTGATGTATGGCCGAGTGGATAGAGCGTTGGACTGGGGATCTGTTATGAAACATTTTTGTTGGTTCGAGTCCCGTGTGGCTGAATTTTCCTTTTTTCTCTTTTCTCATTTTTACTTCCTTTCTTTCCTCTTTTCTTTCTCCTTTTCTTTTTTCCTTTCTTTTTTTTTTCTTTCTTTCTTTCTTTCTTTTTTCGTTCTTTTTCTTTCTCTCTCTCTCTCTCTCTTTCTTTCTCTCTCTTTCTTTCTCTTTTTCACTATTTCTTTATTCTTTCTTGCTCCTTTCTTTTTAGTTTTATTTGATTGATTTGCTGACTGCAGTGAATCGTGATTGATTGTTTTTCACTTTATATAATTCAGAAATTTGTAGGCCTGCTAAGTCTGTCTTGTTGAATATTCTTCCCAAATTCGATTTGCAAATAATTGCTTTTTGATATTGTTGTTGATGTTATTGTTGTACCCTATTACATTGTAATCAGGGGAATAGCAGAATTGATTTATCAAGGCTATAAATTCAAAATCAACCAATTTTCCAGGGCGTAGCTTGACGAAGTGCCCCAAATCAATTTTAAAATTTATAAAATGCTTATGAAAATTGCAAACGGCTTGTGCCCCCGCATGCCGCCTCATGACCCCCGACACACGAGCTCCGGGCATCGGCACGAGCTAAGCCAAGTTTCATAGCCTTTTCATGTCTTGACCGTGGATCGATATTCTATTATAAGTAGGCCTACATCCCGGTACGCTTGTGCATTTTCTGCATGGCTGTTTCTGTTATGAACTTACGCCCCTCTGAAATCAAGCGCATGAAAAACTCTCGGCTAACCTTAATAGGGCATTTAAATAAAGGCACTTAATTTAATGCCCATGTGACCACATGGGCGCATATATTACAGCGTCTACTCTAGACAGGATGTCTGGAAAAGTGACCTTTGGTACAGCGGGGGTCTTCCTGTGTATTTCAATTGGAAACGCGGGATGCATGTCCACATTTTCTAGCAAATTTATCATTTTTTGCAACTTCGTAGTATTATTATTATTTTTTTTTCATTCATATTTTATTTTCATCAATCATCAAAATGCATGTGATACATAAAACTCAACAATTATCGCAGTAAGGTGACGATATGTGACCGTCCACGGCGAATGAGCCGTAAATTCCTCCCCCGGACAATTTTGTTTTATTTCGTGTTTAAAAAAATAAACATCATAAACTTAAAAATGGTATATCATTTGACTTCAAACGATATCCAGAAGCGGAGTTATGGTTAGTTAAACTTTGCGCCTTCAACAAAATTATAGCTTTTTTCGTTTCTATGTGTGTCTCTTTTTCAACATTGCCGGCAATAAATATCAAACAGTCATAATTGGCGGTCATTTCAAATCATCCCCAAGTCAACGAGGTTTAAGAAGTGTTCTCTCATTGTTAATTGTTGGTTATGCATACCTATACAAATAACCCACCACTTGAAAAGGATTTAGCAAAAGCAAACAAAGACCAGAGCTATTAAAAGTTCTATAGCCATCTAAGGTAGAAGCTTATTATCCACTTCAATAATAGGATTATTGATTGGTGTTGTGACTTTCAAAATAAGACGGATGTCGCGCCAGCTTAAGTGACCGATGAATACGACCTTCGTACACATTTTACACCATAACTCAGAATACAATTTAGGGAATTTACGGCTCGTTTGTGCTGCCGGGTCACATATATCACTTAAGTAAATTAAATCAGAGTTTGTTGTAATGGCTTTGTATGCTGTTGTGCTCAATTACTAACAATGCAATGGAATAAAATCACTCCGGATCATACAGGTGTCGACTTTTCAGTACCAAGAAAATGTGATTTAAAGCAGTATTAGCAGCAAGCAAGCAGCAGCAACGGATTACAACAACTTGATAGAAAAAGGGGAAATTGTTTCTTCTTCATCGCCTTTTCCCTTTCACGCATCTCTCTGTTGATTACAAAGAGAAGTTGATGAATGTTTTCAGTCATCAGACTTCGTAGTATTATTGTAAGAGTTTCTGTCAAGAACTTTTTTTTCCGTCGACCAAAACTTTCAAAATTTAGTTCTTGAAAACATACTAAAAAACAGATTTTTAATGAAGTTGCACATTAAATTTTCAGCAATTTTGATGATATTTGTCTGAAAAATTCCTATCTCTTAGCATTGTAGCACATCTACTGATCACTTGGTGGTCTTGGTATGGCGGCGCTCATGGATCATGTGGGCATTAAATATAGTGCCTTTTATTTAATACCCTATGGTAACTGTTGAAATAAAGAAATATCACACATCAGGTTTTTTTTGACAAAGTTTAATAAATATTATGTTCATCATGAACATAACATATTTATTTCATAATATGTATGAGATTGTGATTAATCCCTTACATTACAAGTATGCCTTAGTAACAACAAATATTACAATGGGCAAGTGGTTATTTGAAAAACAATATGTGACCTTAACAACAATTATAAGTCAGGTGACAGGAAAATCAGTTAGGCTATTTCAGTTGAAATCCATAAACCCCCTATTCGCCGTAGAAGTGACGTAATTAATCAGATTAACTACCATAGCAATAGATGAACACAATTTTGAATATATCGCCCTGCACTACAATGTTCACGCGGTACCTATGCATTGAACCATAGTATGTTAAAAAAACCTGGATTGTAATTCTATAGAATATTAATATCATGCTGATCACTCGCACCTGCAAGATTAATATCTTTGAAAATAGTGGTATTGTATTCAATCTATGATTACAGACAGACACAGGTGATGAGAGCAACCTGCTTGTAGTGCAGTGCAATATATTCAAAAATTGTATTCACTTCATATTGCTTTGGTAGTTAATCCGATTATTACATCACTTCTACCGCGAATAATGGATGACATGTCCCACACAGGAAGTGTGAATTTCAAATGGACTCCATTTGAAATCTAAACCCCCTGTGTGGGAGATTAAGGTCATATCTTCCATGGGAGGTGTAAGGGTTTCAAGTGGAAGAGTGAATTTTGAGATATATTCCAACACAAGTATTCCACTTCTTGTTTTCTATTTTTATTTGAAACCAAAAAGCGGGAGCACCTAATTGTCAGACATTGAGAAGGTATAGTCTAACTTACTGATAGGCCTTGTGTACTATTATAATTAGGCCTAACAAAAACAATGTTATGAGGAAATCGGCTGAAAAGAGGAATTCTCACACCCTTGTATGAGACAAATGTGACCCATCATATCAAAACCAACCACTTCATGGCTGCCTTCATTTTCAGATAACAATGAAAGAAGATGTGAAAAATAAAATAAAAAAATAAAAAGAAATTTGAGCTTGTTTTGCCTAAAAAACTTTTTTACTGTATCTGATTTCAACAAGTAAGGTGTCATTTTAAAGCTAAAAAACAGCAGTTTATCCTAGTGTTTAAATCTCCATTTTCATTTCTGAAGCCAAGTGATTGGTTTTGATGTGATGGGTCACAAGTATTAATAGTACAAATTACTGGTCAATTTCTTTATCCATAATTTGCTTATATTCTTTAAAATGGTGATTTCCAACAACTGATGTGTTTCACTGTGATGGTTCATAAAAATTCTCTTTTATTGATAATTTGTGTCATAAATGATGGGACCAGGCTCAAGCAAAATGCTTAAGCCAAGCCCGTTACTGGTCTTCCAAGTTGTAAGTCTTTGTAAATGAGACTCTCTTTTGTAATAATGGCATATTGGTTTGTGTAATAAAATAACACCATTTTACAGAAATTTAATAAAATTTTCATAATCTTTTTTATGTAACATTTAAAAATAAATGTGTGAATTTTCACAAATTTAACAAACACAGGGAATCCTTGATTATTTATTAGTGAAGTGTTCTGAAGTTTTGTTCAAACGGCGTACTCAAAATAAAGTTTGAATTGAGCTTTGAAAATAATTCGCCCCAATTTTTTTGCGCGGTGAAATTATTCTAACAATGTTGCCGATTGGTCCAATTGATAATGAAAACTTTTTTTTGACCTATCGGCAGGTAGTTCTCATGGGGTTAACTATTATAAATCTTGAATAAATTTGCTTATGCCATCATAATCACAATGAGAGACCATAGAGCACAATTTTCCACAATAACCAATGACAATGTCACTTTTTTGTCTAGAGGACACTGCATCACCCTTTATTACTTCAAAAACAAAATACTGTCACCCATTACAACACATTATAGGTTCAGGATTATTAATGGGAGAAGTTGGTATCTTGACAAGAGTTCAGTATGCTATTCCAGTTTACATCCATACACCCCCTGTGGAAAACATGAGCTTAAAACTCCCACAGGGGGTGTAGATTTCAAATTGAGTCACCCATTCAGGTAACCCCATTTCAAATTCACACTCCCTCATAGAAAACATAACCTTAAAACTCCCACAGGGGTGTAGATTTCAAATTGAGTCACCCATTCAGTAACCCCTTTTGAAATTTGCACTCCCTCTGTGAAAGATGAAGATATGTCTTCCACAGGGGGTTTATGGATTTAAACTGGAACAGCCCAATATTATCTCAAAGTGCTCCTAATATAACATAAATAACACATGATATTTTACAATATAAAAGTTAGATTTTCTATATACAAAGTCATAATTATATACATATACAAAACATCAGGTTATCATCTATATGGTTAAAGTACACATTAAGTTTCAAAAAATTAATCTAGAAAAGCATGCCAATCACTGTGATCTCAACCCTAATCTGTAACTGGGGGGTTCACTCACATACTAAAGTGGTACCCATGCTTGTCACAACATCTCAAAATTCAACCCCAAATGGCGTATTCAGGGGTAGCAATTTTCACCCCTTATCGGCGTAAAATATTAGAAATTTTACCCCCTAAACGGCGTAAGACACTAAAACGTACCCCTAAATGGTGTAATGGGTAATGACCAGTTTCTCACTTAAAGCCATATTATAACATTTTCAAACAAAATAGATTAGCATTTCTTTGCCATAAAATGTTAGCTTTTACTGTCAGATATATCCCTTTTATTTAAAATGTTAGCTTTTACTGTCAGATATATCCCCTTTTATTTTTGAGCCGAACAACTACGGCAAACCAAAGAAAATTGGAATTTACTACCAGCGCACATGTCGGTCATGTTGTGGTACGACTCTTTGTTGTGTATATCACCGTCCCGCACGCCGTGTACGTACTGTGTGTTATGAACATCGTGTATGCGTTTGACTAATAATTCCATCGTAATAATAAAGCGCCCGATTCGGCGTTTTATTCAAAATCTCGGATTTTGACAAAACTACAGCACCTAGAGTCTTGATTTTTGCAGGGTATATTGGTTTAATAAAGTACAATTTAATCATGTAAAAAATGGAATTTTAAAAATTCAGTGAATGTTATAATATGGCTTTAATATGAGTAGGCTACTAATAAAGAGAATACACTGGTACTAGGCCTACATTGATTGATTTTCTTTGTTTTAGTTTAGGCCTAAATTGGACCAGGAAATCAGATGATGAACACTCTGCCAATAAGTTACCCATAACATTGAAGACGGGTTGAAATTACAACCCTAAATGTTGAAGATTACAAAAAGTACCCCTTTTCTTTAAGACGTTGTCGTTGCCAGCAGGTCAAAAAAAATTTTTCAATGTTTTTTGTGATAAGCATGCGTATCACATAATATCCCAAGTGAACCCCCAAGATCTATAACCATCAAACTTCATTTCATTGTATCTGCAGTGTGAGGCAACGATTGCCACTGTGCTTTATTGCATCACATTAAAATGTGTACACAATGCGATGTACTGGGTTGTACTGCACTGCAGTGAACCATTGCACTGCATTGATTCACATTGCTGCATAGGAACAAACATTGCCGTAACGTGACAATAACAAACATTGCGGTAACATGACAATGACTGTGTGCGGCCACAAAACATATCAAATATAACGCCACTAGTGATGTGGTCGACATGCCTTATGTCGACATAATGTCGACGTCGGCACGTATGCCGACATGTCGACATCAAAAAATCATGTCGACAAAAATTTTTTTTTTTTTTTTTTTTTTTTTTTTAGTTTTCAAAAATATTTTTGGCCAGAAAAGAAGTTATAGGCCCAAACTGACTTGTTATTTAAGGTTGGAAACCAGAGAAAAAAAAAAAAAAAAAAAAAAAAAATTTTTTTTTTTTTACAAAGTTGGATGAACTTGTACATTTTGATTACCTTTGCTTCTATTGAACAGTCAGGGACACATTGAATTAGTATGCATTGCTAGCTGTTCAATAGAAACAAAAGTAATTAAAATGTAAAACTTTTTCCAAATTTGTAAAAAAAAATTGGCATTTTTTTTTTTTTTTTGAGTAGCAGTATTTCTCTGGTTTCCAACCTTGAATAACAAGTCAGTTTGGGCCTATAACTTGATTTTCTGGCCAAAATATTTTTTTGAAAATTTAAAAATTTGTTTGTTTTTTTTTGTTTTTTTTAGAATTTTTTTTTATGTCGACACACTGTCGACGTCGGTATATGAATTATATCGACATGTCGACAATAAAAAACGGTGCCGACCACATCACTAAACGCCACATAATGGTGAAAAGAACAAAATTCAATGGATAGTTTTTGAGATATCAAAAGTTACATGACATGATTAAGGACATTGATTTGTAATGAAATTGAATTTTGAGATACCACCAAAAAGATGCCTTGCCATTCTTTCATTCGGTGTAAAATTCAAAATGAATTTGGCCGTTTTAAACTATCATGAAAATAATCATATGTAAACAATTCAAAGAGATTAGAGTCTGGACTCCCAGTAGCCCAGTGCATAAGGTGGTCAGTTTTTTTTGGCCACACAGGGGCCAAAAATTAAAAATGCTCCAATTTGATCGAAATTGGTCTCAAATTACTTGTTATGTAAAAATAAGTCAAATAAGTAACCATGTAGGATGTTTCGTTACCTAGGAAACATCACAATATAGGTTGTGGTCAATAGGCTGTAATGAGGATTGACCTTTTATGGCCAATTTTGTCAATAACGAAGCATTTTAGACAGTGCAAACGATTCCTTTTTTTACTTGCTTTTGCATGACGAGCAATTTGAGACCATTTGCATTGAAATCGGAGCATTTTTAATTTTTAAAGTTTAAAAAACTGACCACCGCCCAAAATTTGAGAACGTTATGTCGCAGGTAGGTCAAACTATACTTTTTCTGAATCCTTGCAATGAGAGGAATAATTTGGTGTGCTTGTTAACCAGATTTGAGCAACTTTGAAATTTGACCACTGTGTTGACCTTTAACCTTGAATATGGCCGGAGTGCCGGGAAGTAATTTTTGTTAACATCTTGAATGTGTTATAGGACCATAAAATGAAACTAAAAAAGTTGGTTTGGTAGAGTCCTGGGGGGATGCATATTAAAACCTTGTAGATACCGGACTATTAAGCTTAATCTCTTAGTGAGGACTGCAAGTCCAGTTAGGCTGTGGTTTACAGCAAATTATTTATAGGTTAATAAATGCATATTACTAGCTGACTGTGAAATTGTACATAATAATGCACACATACTGAGATGTTGATGCCTCTAATGCATGAGCCCTGCAGGGGAAATGCATTAGATGCATCAACATCATGGGTACAAGTGCATTATTTTGTACAGTCTTTCGAACAACAAGTGATACACATTTATTAACCTATTTTTTACACAAGGAAAAAATCTTGTGACATAACTATTTTTATAACAAATTTGTCACTAAAATGTTTGAAAATGCACGCAAATATACATACATCAACCCGCAAGAAAAATGAATGCGTCTGAAAGCACTGCACTTACTATGCGGAATGCGTGCCCATGTAATTATACAATATTTATGCACGGTTTGCCATTCGGAAAAATATGCAGCTATTGAATGATTGTAATTGCACTCTGCACAGCGTGAAAACGCAACAACAATAAAAAGAAAAATACCACATAATCACACATCTTGCAACTTGAATTTCAGACAACAGGAAATAAACATGCTATTTTTAACCTAGTTATATTAATGGAACTTAAGAACCAGAGTGCCAAGAACCAGAGTGCCAAGAACCAGTCTGCCAAGAACCAGTCTGCAAAGAATCAGACTGCCAAGAACCAGTCTGCCAAGAACCAGTCTGCCAAGAACCAGTCTGCCAAGAACCAGTCTGCCAAGAACCAGTCTGCCAAGAACCAGTCTGCCAAGAACCAGTGCCAACCTAAGAACCAGTCTGCCATGAACCTATAAATAATTTTGAGTTGTTATTTTCATCATGACATCTCCTCAGTGTCTTCCTCAGGATTACTATCGTCAGGCAGTCCTACTACTCCATTCCCGATGGCATCACCCATGGCAACCTTATGCTGATTGGTCCATAGTTCCGCATAGTAACTATTACTGTTGCTAAGGAGTGAGTAATGGGTGCCGCTCTCCACGATGCGGCCGTGTTTGAGGACCATGATCTGATCGGCGTCTACGATAGTTGAAAGTCTGTGTGCGATAAATACTGAGGTTTTGCCTTTTGTTATGCTGCTCATGGAGTTCAAGATATTCTGTGGAGAAAAAGAAAATAATATATTGACATTTAGGCAACAAAAAAAACCACACTGTTCTATGGGTGGTCAATTTATTAGGGGGTTTACAAACATTTTTTGAAAAAAATTTCAAAACTTTTACGTCAAAATTAATCCACTTTGGCCAAAAATGGCTGTTTTAAATTTCATATAGCTAAATTTCATATAGCTAAAGAAAATATAAATCCCCCAAAATGTAAATTATGGGACAGTCAGGCCCGTATTTTTCCTCGCCATATCTTAAAATAAATAGCAGGCCTTGCCGTCTAGATTTCTCTGCTTGGAGAGGCACAGAATCGATTAAATGCTGAATTGGCCGATTCGATGGCTGGTTTTGGGAGATTCGCAGCGAGTGATATTTAGTGACTAGGGCGAGTGGAAAATCGCTCACTAGAAATCAAGTTTGGGGTAAGCGATCGCTCCCCTCAAACAGCAAGGCCTGAAATAGCTAACTTCAAGTATGAGATGTGTAAACAGTGGTGGTGCAATGGAGGGCATGTCCCAGAGATTTGGCTTTTCCGTCCAAGTTTCCCCAAATCAAAACAAATAAATCATTGAAAATAATATTTTGGGGGCAAATGTTGCTCAATTTTAAGTAAATTTTCAAATTTTTGCCTCCCCTGCTAAAATTCACTACCCCAGGGGACAAATTTTGGTGATGCCACTGTGAATTGAACATCATAGAGAATAATGGAAGGGTTCTTCAAGATGGACCTACAATCCTGGCCATAAGTCATTCGAACACTTGTGTAAATGTAGGATTGTTTAACCCGTATTTTAGTTATACTTAACATACTGAAATTTAACTTTCTTTGGTGTAAAGTCTGAACCCATTCCTACTACTACAGCCCTCCCCCTTCCCCACCAATCAATGTTGGATGTCTCTAAGGGTGCATGGCCAAATAAACAACTACCAACATTGATCCGGGGGAATGGGGACATATTTGCAGTACTCATGTTAAAGTGTTCGAACAATTATGACTCGGATTGTAGCTAAGTTTTACCTGTTCTGTGATAGAATCTAGCGATGATGTTGCCTCATCATAAAGGATAATAGGAGGGTTCTTCAAGATGGTCCTAGCTATGGCCACTCTCTGCTTTTCGCCACCTGTGACATAAAGAAAAAACTAAGTCATTATGGGCAATGAGCATTCTGAATATTTGAGAGTCTTGTCAACAACCTGTACCCTGGTGCATAATTTGTTTCTTCACCTCATAGGGCAGCTATTCATGACATTTACACTTATTTCAAACAGGATTCTTTCAAGGTTGGGCATTTAAGTATTGCAAAATGACAACCTACCGGCCCTGATAGTGTTTTTTTTGTTTGTTTATTTAACCGGTCGGCCCGGATGTACACACACTTGGGTCCTGATGGGACAGGCTCAAGCAAAATGCTTAAGCCAAGCCTTAAAAGCTTACATAAGCATGCTGGCCAATGTGACGAGAAAAGAAAGTTGTGTAAGTATAATATACCTGTTTAGAATGTTTAATCTATTTAGAATTTCACATTATAAATGTTACGTACCTGATAATTTGAGTCCCCTCTCTCCCACTTCGGTATCATAACCTTTGGGCATCTTCTCTACACTATTATGTACATCGGCCATCTTAGCTGCAGCAAATACTTCCTCGGCAGTAGACTCTAGGTTGCCATATTGAAGATTGTAGAATATCGTGTTGTGAAAGAGCACACAATCCTATGAAATAATGACAAATGAGTAAACCCTTCAGACTATATATTTATGCATTCGTTTATGTTGCTAAACAAAGAAAGACACCAAATTCCTTTAACTATCAAATGAGGATGAACAGGCAATGGGGGATTGACTTCACTTTTTTTCATACAGTCTGTCCGCATAGAAGTACAAACTAAATCTGTGGCATCGGGGATGGATGCTTTGCGTCAGGCGCACTGCGTGTTAAAGAGAGTGGTGGGCTCGGCAAGTACAAATCGTGCAGCAGTTGGCACGCCAAAGAAGCATTTACACACCCATTGCACTGAAATAATTATTCTCATACCTCCAATTTCCGAGGTCTATTTACTTTGTACTTCTATGTGGACAGACTGTACCTATGATTGATTACTGAATTTTAAAACCCCTAAATATAGCTATAAGAAATGTCCACAGTTCACTGCAGATTGACCAGATGTGTCCATGGTCAGATAGTGAAAGTTCCGTCCTCTGTGTAAGGGTTTTTACCCATGTCCATGTTTGATAACAGGATCATGCATGGGTGGGGGTGAGCATGTGGGGTGTGTATGTTTCTGTAAACAAACATCATTAATAGGACAAACACAAGAGAAATCAGTGTGTAATTGCAGACGTACAGTAACTGTGGACGTCGGTGGTTCCTGGACCTACGTTACTAAGGAGTTTCCTGGCACATCTAATTACCATGTGACCCGATCTGATCCACTCAAGTTGGACATTTTGAAAATTGAGTTACTACCATTGCTAACTTGCTCAGTACCTACTGATATTGAATCCCCAAGTATTTTGAATACTTAGTTATGAACCCTTTATAATCCATTTTCTGATGGTTGTTTTAATGTTTTTGGCTCCTCAACTTTTGCCTTTATCTCCATTTCATTGTTTGGATCAGATCTGGTCACATACGCATGTATAATATCACAAAATATCAGCGCTCAGTAGTCATGTGGCAATGTGACTTGGCTCAGCAACAGGAGTGTCATCTCTCATAATTCAGAACTCTCAGCCAACACCCAGAGTATGATCTGATGAGTTTACCTACCTGTGGAACAACACCTATTGATTTCCTTAGACTTTCCATTTCTACACTTTTAATATCTTGTCCATTGATGAGGATGCGACCTTGATGAGGGTCATAAAAACGGAAGAGTAGACGCACTATTGATGATTTCCTGAAACAAAAAGAGACAATTAGTCATGAGTATTTGTATCATTAAACAAAATTCAAAATTAGGAATGCTTACCTCAGTTGTTTGATGTGATAATTTCTTCAATTTTTTTACAAAACATTATGCAATGTTCAATTCTAGACCTGGATAATACCAACTATCACACTAATATGTACATATATATCCAGCTCTTTTTAACATAGATTTTTCTGCTTTTTTGTGGTATTTTTTATTCTATAAACTGTATATTTGTTTGCAAATTGAGGGCACTATTTACATACATTTTTAATTTAATTTAGCAAAATAATATATTGCTAACATTTTATGATAAAAAGTTTTTTGAAAATGTTGTTGTTATTAATGCCATTGTACAGTGTCTACCCCTTGCAAAGATGAAAACACAATTTAAGATAAATAGCGCCATCAGTGTTCACCTTTTCTTAAAAATGATGAAGTTTTAAATGCTATCAAACAACTGTGTTACAATGGACTAGTCGAGTTGAAATCCATACATCCCCTATGGATTACATGACCTTAAAGCCATATTATAACATTTCCAAACAAAATAGATTAGCATTTATTTGCCATCAAATGTTAGCTTTTACTGTCAGATATATCCCTTTTATTTTTGAGCGAACAACTACGGCAAAGCAAAGAAAATTGAATTTACTACCAGCGCACATGTCGCCAATACGTACCACTCCTTCGGTCATGTTGTGGTACGACCCTTTTTGTTGTGAGCTGTTGTGTATATCACCGTCCCGCACGCCGTATACGTACTGTATGTTATGAACATCGTGTATGCGTTTGACTAATAATTCCATCGTAATAATAAAGCGCCGAATCCGGCGTTTTATTCAAAATCTCGGATTTTGACAAAACTACATCACCTAGAGTCTTGATTTGTGCAGGGTATATTGGTTTAATAAAGTAGAATTTAATCGTGTAAAAAAAGAAATTTTAAAAATTCAGTGAGGGCGTCTTCCTCAGCAAATGTTATAATATGGCTTTAATCTCACACACAAGGAGTAAGAATTTCAAATGAAGTCACCCATTCAGGTAGTCCCATTTGAAATCCACACTCCCTGTGTGTAGTCAACTGGAAGAGTCCAATGTAAAAAGAGTTATCACAAGCTATATACATACCCTGATCCACTACCACCTACAATGGCGACTTTTTTGCCCGCTGGTACTTCAAAGCTAAGTTTGTTAAATAAATGTTGACCTTCCGAGTAACCAAAGCACACATCTTCAAAGGTGATGGTGGCATCTTGTGGTGTCACTTGTAGAGCTGGGGCATTCAGCTTATCCTGTAAAGGAAAAAAATGAGAAGCAGGGAATCATTTATAGAATGGAAGAAAGCAGATTGGGTTTGAGCTTCAAATTTGTACTGAAATGAAGCTTGACAAAACATTTTCATCTTTATTGATAATCCACTCTACTTTGTTCAGCTCAAACTAAATGTAAGTGAATTTTTTTCAGTTTTTGATGATGCGCAGGTAAATAAAGTCGCTCCTTATGGTGCATAAATTCACAAAACCATACATCAGTCATGCAATACACAAAGCATATATTGCGTAGGTAAAGGCTTTAACCCATAATCATGGGGTAGTTCAAGACCATGGATTTGAATCCCTGCAACAACATGTTTTGTACTTCGGCATGGTGCTTTACCTCACCCCACCTAAGTGTAATGAGGGAGCTGTTACGGGATAATTACAGCCTAAGTGCTGAATGGAGCTGCGCTATGGTGGCGCTCTTCTTGAAGTGAAATGATTTTGAAGTATCTCAGTGGCAGCGACATAAATTGTTGCAATTGTGCTGTCACAATACAATGAAGTGCACATTAAATCACTAATTAATGAACATACCTGTACACCGCTTTCAACCTTCATCAGGTTAAATAGTGTGCCCATATCGATGAGGGATTGTCTAATCTCCCTGTATACAGAGCCTAAGAAGTTCAGGGGAAGAGAGAGTTGAAAGATGAGGCCGTTCACCATCACTAGGTCTCCTACTGTTAAATCACCTGCGAGAAAGATGGAATAAACATATAGAACAGATTATTTAATAACACAAGAGTTATATCAGTTGCAGCAAAAAGTGCTCGATACACAATAAAATAAACCAAACTTTGTGTTAGAACATATAGATTATGTGTCCCAGTTGGTTGCTATCCATGGTGTGGACTCTCAATCTGTTCCTGTGTTTTCTGGAGTTCCCCAGGGCTCTGTCCTGGGGCCTCTGGTGTTTCTTGTCTATGTTAATGACTTGTGTCTTTCTTCCTTTTCTTTTAACAGTTCTCTTGTTCTTTATGCTGACGACACTACTCTCTTCAAGCCTATCTTTGCTGCTGAAGACCTGGTTGATTTTCAATTTGACATCGATTCCATCCATTCTTGGTTCTCCATTAATCACCTTTCTGTCAATGCCTCCAAAACAAAAGTCATGGTCATTTCCACTAAGAAGGACCCTTTTCCGGATCTCAATCTCACTCTTAACAGCCTACCCATTGAACGTAAGTCTTCTGCAAAATTTCTTGGTGTCTGGCTGTCTGACAAGCTTTCCTGGAATCTTCACATCGATCACATATGCAAAAAGGTCGCAAAATCATCGGCTTCATTCATAGATCTTCCCATTCTGGAGTATGGTTGTACTACTTGGCATCCGCTGAACATAACCCTTACCAACCGCCTTGAGTCTAATCAAAGATTCGCCTGTCATGTCATTCTTCAGTCTTGGAACCTTTCCCATGAGGACCTTCTCTTGGATTCCGACCTGCCTCTTCTTAGTAAGCGTCGTGATGTTGCTTCTCTGTGTCACTTATTTAAAATATTTGCCAATCTTTGTTCTTCTCCAAACCCTTTCCAGCCTTACCCCTGACCCGGTCTATGAAAACTCGATTCCCGAGCTGTTCAAGTTCCTTTCCGTCGGCTTTCACTATCCCAGAGATCATTTGATCCGTTTGCCTCCTCCATCTGGAATTATCTCCCGAGGCTATTGTCAATGCTTCTTCCCTCCAGGCCTTCAAATTGGCCTTTCAGCCCCAATCTCCTTTAACCAGTTTGCCGTAATTTATTTTTTTGTTTTATTTTATTCTGTCTTGATTATATGTATTTTCTAGTAATGTTTTGATTTTAATGTAAGGGCAACCCTTCAATTTATTGTGTTTTCAATATTGGATATGCCTGGCCTTGTGCCAAATGTTATAAATAAAATAAATAAATAAATGTGTGTGGTAAGACAAAGATGTTCCCAAAGCTTGTTGTTTTTGACAAACAAATTGTGAAATTGTTGACACTTGACTTTTCCTACAAGAAATTGTACAAAATAATACACTTGCATTAATGCGTCCAATGCATTAGATGCATCAACATCTCAGTATGTGTGTATTATTTTGTACAATTTCTCTCCCAACAAGTGATAGGCATTCATTAAGCTATAAATGACAACATATAATTTAATCCTTCCATACAATATCTGCCAGAACCTGATTGATCAACATTTGAAATTAGACAGGAACAAATATGTGATTATGCAATGTAATAAAGACGAAAGCTGACATTTCGGACAGGACAGGATTAAGAGTATGCAGGCTACCTATTTCTCAGCAAGAACAGTTGAATTTGGAGACTTTCAATGAAGTGAGTTAGCATACAGTCAATGCTGTAAAATGAAGATCCTATGCACAGCAAATTGCTGTGTGACCAAAAAACAAACCAAAAACCATTTGGTGACAAAACAAGAAAAAGAAGAACAAACATCTGTTCAAAAAGACCAAATATCTGTACAAGAACAAACATCTGTTTTTCAGAATTCCATAACCTCATTTAGAAGGCAAAAAGAATACTGGGAAATATTTACTATGAATCACCGACCTGTCATAATTCATATGCTAGTTAGCACCATAAATAATTGCATTCTGTCACCAGTTGATAGGAGCTTGACTAGTGGCGGTTTTCAACACTATGCCAACCAATTTCTCACCATCGTCTAAACACTTAACACAATGGAAACAACACACTCGGATAATATATAGATAAGGGGACATGTGGCACTGAAAGTGGTCATATCAAGGGCTTAAAACCAGAACCACCATGTCCACAATTACATGTTACTCATTTAGGGAAAAAATGGATGGTTGATTCTGCCTTCCACATTAGCGCCAATCCATCTTGAAATGTGGGGGGGGGGGGGACAATCAGTCCGAATTGTCAAAAAGAAAAAGTGGCTGACAAGAACCAAAAATAAGTGACTTTGGGGTATATGCATGGTCACTTAAACAGTAAGTTAGAAGCAAGTGACCATGCTACCCCAAAGTCACTTACATTTATTATGGAGGGCAGAATTAACCGTCCATTTGTTGGCAAAATGAGTAACATGTTATTGTGGACATTGGTGGTTCTGGTTTTAAGCCCTCCGAGTCGATATGACCTCAACCATGATGGTAGACCGGTTCCAAACCTGTGTTTATAAAATTCTGTCACCTCATCTATACTCAAAACCATTAAGGGGGCTGGCATTTTCTTCAGAAGGGGGGTCCCAAATTTACAAAAAGTTGGTGTCAATAAAATTATGGCCCCTATTTCTGCAACAAAAAATTTTGTCCCCACCACCGATACACCTTACCCCCAAAACAGGCTAAAATTGTATTGAAATCAGTCTTTTTGAATAAAATAAACACACTATCTGTGGTCATCTTGTGACTCCTACATTTTGGTCATCAAAAAGTTTATGACCCCCCTATTTTTCTTTCCAAACATTTATGACCCCCAGTATATTTGGGACCCACCCCTTCCGAAGAAAATGCCAGCCCTCGGTCCCCTAATCAAAAAACTTGTCAAAAAAAGACAGCTTGCCTTTTCAACAGGTAACAATGAGCTGTACAAGAAGCTGCGTAACAAGGTACAACGTGAAATTAAGAGGGCAAAGCAATTCTATTATGCTAATAGGGTTCGTAATCTTCAGGCTACCAATCCACGGAAGTGGCATCAGCAAATCAAGACCATGACGGGAAATACTAAATCTGAAGTCAGCATACCTGTCCCAGGGGTGGACAATGATGATCATGTTGCCATTGCGAATAAAATCAATGATCAGTTTGTGCAGGTCTCCTCCCATATGACACCTTTGGATCTTTGCAATCTTGAGACCTACTTACTGGCCATTGATTCCCCTCCATTGCTCTACCCATGGGATGTGTATGCTGAACTCAGTAAAGTTAAAGCCAGTAAAGCATGTGGCCCAGATGGGGTTTTCCCAATGTTGATCAAGGAATTAGCATACGAATTAAGTATCCCTGTTACTGACATTTTGAATTGTTCTTATCATGAGGGAGTGGTCCCCACACAGTGGAAAAAAGCCATCGTTGTCCCAACAAGGTCAACAACGTGGGAACGGTGGTTCTGACGGACTTCTCCAAAGCGTTCGATATGATAGACCATAACATCCTCATTGAGAAATTGATCCACTTGGGAGTCCGCAGATCCATCGTTCCCTAGTTGTGTGACTTTGTCAGCAACCGTATGCAATGTGTTCGCTACAATCAGTCACTCTCTGAGTTCAAAGTTCTTAATGGTGCCCTCCCACAGGGGACTAAACTCGGCCCAATTGGCTTCCAAGTTATCATTAATGATACAGTCCAGTCCAAAGATGCAAGCATCAACTGTTGGAAGTACGTGGATGACCTGACACTTGCTGAAAATCGTCCGTATTCCCAACCAAGCAAGCTTCAAGATACACTGGACGAGTTCACTGAGTGGACAAACAAAAACAAGCTTAGCTTGAACCCTAGCAAGTGTCAGGCCATCCAGGTCTGTTTCAAAAATGAACCACCGCCCCCTATTGAGCTTAAGATAGCTGGTAAGCCCTTGAACTATGTAACTGAGGCTAAGATACTAGGGGTTCACCTTCAAAATGACTTGAAATGGGACAAAAATGTTAATGAAATAACAAAGAAGTCCAACCAGAAGCTGTATATGCTTAAACTGCTAAAAAATGCAGTTTCAATGACGAAGAACTAATTACTGTGTACAAAGGTTATGTGCGCCCTATTCTTGAGTACGCAGATGTCACCTGGCACTCCTCGTTAACAACAAATCAGACAAAGTCACTTGAACAACTCCAAAGACGTGCATGCAGGATCATTTTAGGCCAGAGATTTACCTCATATGCTGAGGCGGTGCAAGCTTGCGACCTTGAGCGCCTGTCAGATAGAAGAGAAGATCATTGTCGAAGGTTAGCCGAAGGGCTTGCCGACTCAGACCGTATCAAAGATCTTCTTCCTCCATCTAGACAAAGTGCTCATGGTCGCAACCTTCGCAATGCGCATAAATTCACCCAAATGCGGTTCAGAACCTCTCGCTTCCAAAATAGTCCCATACCATACTTTGTGGACCTGCTAAACAAATAATGTGTAATTTTTCTTTTTATTCATGTGCTCATTGTATCCTGCATGCACAGTGGCGTGCAATCACCCCCCTTTTCAGAAGTGTATTTTGCAATGTGTTTCTTTCCTTTTCATTTTATTTATTAATATTTAATGATACTATTTTAAAAGTGCAATATTAGTTTCTGTAAATGAAATTTTATACCATTTTATGTGTTTTATAGATGTTATTCTTTAAAAAAATATTTTTGAATGTTTGTTGTTTTTATCTTTGTAAATTTATCATGTAATTTGACCTCCGGGTCACCTTTTGATAATAAAATATGAATATGAATATGAATAATACAACAGCACTAACCTGCCATAATTCCTTTGCTGGCTAGCACCATAATCGTTGCAAGTGATGCACTAAATATTGCATTCTGTCCCCAGTTGAGAAGAGCTAGACTAGTGGAGGTTTTCAACGCCGCATCCTCGTATTTCCGTAGCACCCTATTATAGCGATCCGTTTCAAATTTCTCATTGTTGAAATACTGCAAGAAAATTCACACAAGTTTTCAAAGTTTAAAATGTCTTATTGTTGAAATCTTTTTTGCAAATATATTTTCTAAAAATGTTCAGCCAAAATTAATAAATTTTGGCTGAGTGTCAAAAAACAAACAAAACCAATGTATTTTAAATCTTTAATAGAATTTTTTAATCAACCACAAATGATCCTTGTTAGTGGATCTAGGTCCAGGGACCCTCCAAATCTGCGAGAAAAAAAATCATAAAAAATATTAGATCACATCAGATATCGGCCGATATATAGATGAGGTGACATTCAGAGAAAATAATACTAACATTGTTATCAAACAGGTGCCACGAGCAAAGGTTTCGCAAGTTGGGTTTTGACAATATTTTATGTGTTCTGTCATACATTGTAGATAAAAAAAATGCAGTGATTTATAGTGCGCTACGCTGAGCACAACGCCTAGACGTTGATCCACAAGCCTCAGCACACTTTACAGGTTGTCGCTGACCACTACGGCCCCACATCATTCCATAAACCATTTAACAACAAATCAGGGACTTTGCTGTTACAAGAGCGCACACCCTAGACATTCCACAAATAACCATCGCAACCAGGATCAGCTCCCCGATTTTTCGTACGGGTGACAACGAGACAATTAGCAGTAAGTTCCTTGTCCAGGGGAATTTCAAGCTAACTCAATTTTCCACTAGGCACCGCCAGGGTTCGAACCCGCAACCTCTCGCACCATAGTTGAACGCCTGAATGATTGAGCTAACTTGACTGCCATGATACTGAGTATTATTATCAACAGAGGGCATTCTGAATGTAAACATGTGATGTCACCAGTCACTTCATCTATAAGATATCAATATCGGATATGTGGACAAAGTCATTTTGGTTCAGCCTTAAGAACACACTATATAGAAAAAAGAAAAATGCAAATGCACCTACCTTGACTGTCTCAAAATTGATTAGTGAATCTATTGCATAATTGCCGGCTTTGTTGTCTGCTTGGTTCATCTGAAATCTGAACTTTGTCCTCCACTGTGTGATACTGAGTGTGAAAGCGGCATACGTGCCTATACAACCTAACGTTACCAACGCAAAGGGAGCACCAAGTTTATAATACTGTGGAATGATACAAATATACAGGTCAAAGGTTAGTGAACTTTGTCCTCCACTGTGTGACACTGAGTGTGAAAGCGGCATACGTGCCTATACAACCTAACGTTACCAACGCAAAGGGAGCACCAAGTTTATAATACTGTGGAATGATACAAATATACAGGTCAAAGGTTAGTGAACTTTGTCCTCCATTGTGTAATACTGAGTGTGAAAGCGGCATACGTGCCTATACAACCTAACGTTACCAACGCAAAGGGAGCACCAAGTTTATAATACTGTGGAAATGATACAAATATACAGGTCAAAGGTTAGTGAACTTTGTCCTCCATTGCGTAATACTGAGTGTGAAAGCGGCATACGTGCCTATACAACCTAACGTTACCAACGCAAAGGGAGCACCAAGTTTATAATACTGTGGAAATGATACAAATATACAGGTCAAAGGTTAGTGAACTTTGTCCTCCATTGTGTAATACTGAGTGTGAAAGCGGCATACGTGCCTATACAACCTAACGTTACCCAGGCAAAGGGAGCACCAAGTTTATAATACTGTGAAATGGTACAAATAAAAAGGTCAAAGGTTAGTGAACTTTGTCCTCCACCATTGTGTGACACTGAGTGTGAAAGCTGCATATGTGCCTATACAACCTAACGTTACCCAGGCAAAGAGAGCCCGAGTTTATAATACTGAGGTCAATGGTCAGCAACTTTGATTTTTACTGCTGGATTGAAAAAACACGGTTTCCGATGAAACATACCGAACAGTTGAAATCCATACACCCCAATGCAAGGCATGACCTTAATCTTTCACACAGGGAGTATGAATTTCAAATGGAGTCTGCCCAATCACACACATACAGCACACCTTAACATCTTCACCCCCTGAGCACTACCTGCCGATCTAACATTGCCTCTGATTGGTCAATTACACAATATCTTCACTTTAATCACCAATCAGAATGGAGCTTTGCAAATAATTCACCCCAATTTTTTTGCATGATAAATTATTCTAACAATGTTGCTGATTGGTCCAATTGATAATGAAAACTTCTTTTTGGCCAATCAGCAGGTAGTTCTCATGGGGTTAAGGAGTGCAATTTGTAGTGCACCTAATTTTTTTAAAGACAAGACCTAAACATTGAAAAAATTGACAAGTCTTACCATAATTCCAGTTACTAATCCGACCTCAAATATTGTAGGAACTATGTTGAAGACAAGCGCATTTAAGACAAAGTTGATGCCTCTGTAAAACAACAAAATGGTTTAATCATATTAGAAATATCATTAGCTATTGAGCAAGACATGGTATGCGAAAAGCTTAAAGCTTTAAAAACCAAAACCACCAAAATGCATAATACTGATGAAATGTTCATGCTCAGGCCTTTTGTTTTGAGGAGAGCTAGACCTGTCACTCTCCTACAGCTTTCCTTAAGTGCTTTCAGTGTGAGCTATAAATAACTCCCCTTAAATGCACCAGGGGAGCTGTTTTCTATGACTTCACCCAATAGTTTCAGCAAAAATCTATTCACAAATTATGACTAAATATCAGTAAAACATATACTTGAAATCTATTGATAGATTTTACTCAATTCAAAATTAATTTTTTTTTGCATTCTGGGTGTCCTTTATCACGCATAAATAAAGAACAACTCTCCTAGCTTGCCCACCACTCTCATTTACAGCTCGACCACTCGCCTTAAAAATTTCAGGGGAGTGGTTTGAACAGCTCTCCTTAATACCCTTGCCTGGAAAAATCTAAAACACATGACCTACATGCTACATTTATTTTGGGGCTTTTTACAGTCCAAGCAGCATCCATGAAAATAACAATGTGCAATTATGTATATATGTATAAGGAAGCTTAAAATTGCCAATTTAAACAACATGTGACACCATGTGCAAATTTTTTTTCCAGTTTTTACAGTATTTTCCTGAATTATCATCTTGACAACACAACCATTGGGCTATTCCAGTTGAAATCCATACACCCCCTATGGAATACAAAACCTTAATCTTCTACACAGGGGGTGTAAATTTCAAATGTGACTACCTGAATGGGTGATGTGAAATTCACACTCCCTGTGTGGAAGATTAAGGTCATGTCTTCCATAAGGGTATGTGTATTCCAACTGTAATAGCCCCATTATTCCCTTACCTACTGCCCCTGTCAATGGCCTTTGACAGCGCACCAGTTTGTCTTGATAAATGAAAATTGAGATCTAGTCTGTGAAGATGAAGGAACACATTCCTAGCAACGCGCCTGATAGAGTTCTGAGCCACCTTGGCAAAGATGGCATTCCTGAGCTCGTTGAAGAGGGACGCACTAGCTCTGGCTGCACCATCTGGGGAAGAAGATAGGAGGAGGAATAAACATGGGAATCATTGACATGAAACAATAATTTTGTTACATCTACATAACATAATTAGCTTAAGGGGTGGGGTATGAACGTTTGGACAGTATTTATTGTGGGACATTAGAGCACATCAGACATATCGAATCACATTCTGAATACGAAGAATGTCCTTCTGATATCAAATAATTTTGACTTTTTGAAATTTACAATGTAATACACATTTTATGGCAAATGATTAAAAATTGATATTTTTGATATTTAACAGTACTCGAAGTAAATTTTATAAATTTAATGATATATTCTTAAAGTGTATGTTACATATCAAAAATGTGAAAAATATCAACTTTTAATGATTTGTCATAAAATTTGTATTATATCGTGAATTTCAAAAAATGAAAATTATTTGACATCAGAAAGACATTCTTCGTATTCAGAATGCAATTTGATATGTCTGATGTGCTCTCATGTCCCACAAAAATACTGTCGAAACGCCATTCCAGATCCTTAAAACACAAATTTTTAAGTTGCTCTCAAGTCTCAACTGGCTATCATTTCATTCAACCAAATCAGGAATACGGTTTATGAAAATAATGTTTCAATGTTTCTTTTGGATTACCAATAGCTCAATATATTGAAGGAGGAATTGGTTGAAAAGTGCTCAAACTAACATTAACAAATGCTGGCATACTACAGGTAAATTAAGTAATTCTTGGCCAATCTTGAACATTATGAATGCTAGTGGCTCCGCGATAAACACACATGCAGATAGCGCGGTACAGAATAAAGCATACACACGCCTTACATTGCGTACATGCTTAGTCCATTTTAAGTCGAAATAACGAGTTAAAGTGAAAGAAACCCCATCGGCTATTTTGGCTGTTTAACATGGAGTTCTGAATATGATATTATGCAAAATTGTTCTGTTGATTTGACAAGCACAACCAATTTTGCTGATTCCATTTAGGTGCAAGTTGGGACATGTGTAGATATTAACAAATATCCCAAAAATCAGGTTTGAAAAGAACTAATCAATTTCATAAGATTGTACATTATGGCTTTAGGTTTTGCTATGGTTGTTTTGTTTTTATACAGGCAGTATTATTGGACAACGCATGCATCAGACCCCTACTTACATCCAATCAGCAGAGCTGTTACAACTGTTACAGCAGTACCTCCTACAGCTGTGGCTGCTGCTAAAGTCTGATGATCATTTAGGTTGTCTACGGCATACTTGAAGAGAAAGGGTACATACACATTGGCTACCTGAAAAACAATCAAACCGTCAACATCAAGTACTTTTGCCAATTAAAAGAGCATAATGTAATGCTCAAAGCATCTTTTTCAGTTTCAGTTAATTGTAGCTGACCACTGTGGCCCAAGACACACCACAACAAACTATTTACATGTAGCAACCCGCAGAAGTGCACACCTTAGTATTCAAAGCACACTACCATCACAGCAAGAATCGGCTCCTCGAGTTCTCATACATAATGGGCAACCGAAACCATTAAGCAGGTAATTCCTTGCCCAAGGGAATTTCAATAATGCTTCCCTTCTATTAGAATGCTCCCCCATCTTTTTTCAAAGAAAAAGTGACTGAAGTGTAGAAATTTCTATACCATAGCAGGTTAGCTTAAAACTGGCATGCATGTCATGATCGTGAAATCAGTTTCGGGGCGCTGTGAATTCACAGACCCATCTGTGAAATCACATACCTGGGGTCTGTGATTTCACATACTTTTCACTAATTGTTTCAATTTTAGCAGCAAATAAAACACTTAGGCTGTCTGTTTGGTAAAATGGATAGTTTTTTGCTTCAAATTCATCTGTGCAAATTAAAATTCTGTCTGTGCAATTAAGCAGATACCACTGCATGTAAGCACCTTGAAACAAAATTAGCTAAAAATGCAGAAAAAAGTTAGTAAGAGTTTTTGAATTCACAGACGGACTGTGGATTCCGAGGAGTCTGTGAATTCACAGCGCCCCCAAACTGAAATTGCATGGATCATCCTATATAATATATATTGACTTACATTTTCATCCAATTAATCGCCACGTAAGTAGCAGAATGTTCAAATATATTTAAAAAATTGCATTCTTGCATAAAAGTGCAATTACAGATCTAATTTTGTAGTATTTTCCAATAATATGTGGTCCCTGTATAGGCACCGCCATGTTGTGTTTCAAACCATTAAAGTCATATTTCGCGAGTTCCGAAATTTTTAATTTGCAAGTTTTTTGTTTAAAAATGAACTTGTAATAAATGTCATCCCCCTTTTCGAAAACGCTATGAAAAACTATAAAATAAAACTATCAATTACATCAAAATAACACAAGTCACATACTTGTACTAACCTTTGACCCCACAAGGAGTCCTAGTGCTATCATCACTCTAATTTTGATTCCTTTCTCATCTTTTGGCCATATATAAGTCAACATATTCTTGACTATCTCCCATCCACTGACTTTGTCCCCAACACCCTCTATCTTGGCTGATAATCCTGTGCTGCCGGAGTGAAATGCGCCCCCTGTTGCTGCTGCTGGTGTCTTGCGCCATCTCTGTGAAACAAAATCAGATCTGCAGCAATTACAAATTATTCCAAAACCGGAACCTTTAGCCATAACAAACACCTCATTTTATGTGTCTGATGGGCTATTCCAGAAATCCAAGCACCTCCTATGGAAGACATGACCTTAATCTTTCACACAGGGAGTGTGAATTTCAAATGGCGTTACCTGAATGGGTGACTCCATTTGAACTCTACACTCCCTGTGTGGGAGATTAGTCTTGCACTATTATGGAAATCTTCAACTTAGTCAAATTAGAAAACCTTCCTAATCCTTTTTTTTTTTTATACTATTTTGATGATTTATTATGCAAAAAAAAAACCTATGGAAGACATGAACTTAATCTTCCATATAGGCAGTGTGAATTTCAAACAGGGTTTACCTAAATGGGCGACTCCATTTGAATTCTACACTCCCTGTGTGGGAGATTAGTCTTACACTATATGGAAAGCTAGAAAACCTTTAATACTTCATTTTTAATTTATTTATTATGCAAAAGAGTACCTAAATGTAACTCTATAGACTTATCCCCCTTCTGGACTTATCCTTAATAGCTGCCGGTACTCTATTGATAAATTTCAAAATTTTTTCACCGAATCACTAAAAATTCCTTTACTAAAATACTTATGGAATCACTTCAAAGTCCATGAATATGTTTGTGTTGCACATTTTCAAAAAATTCCACATGGGAAGTTACATGAGGAAATCAAACACTTAACACAATATGTACGGTACCTACTACATGTACCTACCTGTAGGTATTTACTGGTAAATGAGTAAGTCTTCTTATCTGGTATAACTTTTTGGCTTTGTGTATGTTTGCGATTAATGCATGAGTGTACCTGTGGAAGAAGAAAAGGATTAATTAGGTTTATTTCCATACAAACTTGCCCATTTATGTAATACATATGTGACATGATCAAGGGGAATGAGTCGGATGTCGCTAATATTGTTTTTGAGATATTGGCAAAAACAGTGTTCAAATTCTATTGTTTTATATTGTTTTCAGCCATTGATAAATTGCTCATAACTCGGTAACCAAATGTCCGATTTTGATGGGGTTTGCATCAAAATGTAGCATTTGTAAACTGCCAGAAAATGATGTAAAAAACTTCTAATTGAAAATTGCCAACATGTGACTCATTCCCCTTGATCATGTCATATCACCTTGTGTTTAATTTTGCACCATGATTTTTGACAGACTGCAGTGTGGATGAAATCAGGGTGTTAGCTAGCTACTTGTCCACCCGTCATTTTGGATAGGTAGTTTGCTTCTGAGACAGGGAAAAAAACTTGTGACATACATAGATGCTAAATTCTAAACATAATGCTTGAATAAATTATGTGCACTCAAAGCAAGACCAGACTAATAGAGCATGCAGTGCAGAGCCTCAAAATCAGCGGGAGCACACCCCCCCCCCCCCACACACACACACCCCAAATTGGAAAAAAAATTACAATTTTGAATCCATAAGGAGCAGATTTGTAAATAATGAGTATTCACTTCAGAATTTATTCAAGATATAGAAATGTGTACAAAACCAATGCATTTTTAGATCTTTAATAGATAATCATGGAAGAAAGAGATGAGAAGGAACCACAACGACTTCGATCGGCCAAGTTTTAATCCGCTTATCTATTGGCGCATGAAAAGAAAAGCTATCAATGGTACTTACTTTCATGTATGATCCATTTACCGCGATCGATGCTTGGCAAAATCATTACTGGAAAAAATTTATAACAAACCCATCCACGAACAAACAAACGCTACCCAGAAGTAAGATTATGGAATTTCACTGATGCTCTGAACATGTATAGTAGCTTTGTTTTGGGATCTACAGTCAAACTGTTTTCTTGATCATGTTGTGTAGAAAATGTCCTATAAAACATCGAAAAGGTAATCAAAATCGGCCGTTTTTTTGCTGAGTTTCATCTTTAGCAAATAAGAAGATTTTGGTGACTTTTTCGATGAAAAATAGATGTAAAATGTTCTTAAATAATGCACAATGTTCCGGTTGAGTCCGGTACATAAAACCTGTTTAATTTAATAGTTTATATGTGTATAATCGTAACTAGCTACCTCGTTTCAGTGCCAAGACTGCCAACTCTGAGAAAAAAGTCATCAAAGTTCGGAAAAATTGGGCAAAATGGAAGAAAAAGATGTAGGCCATCAATGACCGATGATCACGTCACCAAAGAAAATCCTATAGGGTGCTTGCACGGAAGGTCATTAGTTCAAATCATCCTTCACACACGCTCCAGAAGACATGCAAATACATGGAATACAATACCAATCACCTATTTAACGCAGGGTATTGATCAAAGTAAATCCTCATGAATAACAATGTCAACTAAATGTCGGTAAAGGGAGTGGACAAAGTGAATGCGTTCGTTGTGGTTCCTTCTTATCTCTTTCTTCCATGAGATAATCAAGTGAACACAAGTTACATATATCTGCCTCTTTTGGATACAAAATTGTAATTTGTTGGTAATTTTACAATTTTTCTCTCCCTCTCACTTCAATGGACATGGCCATCGAGGTTGATCGAGAAGTCTATCCTCAATCCAGACCAAAATGGCAGCCTCTATACTGAAAGCATGGAAGTCAAAGTTTGTGAATAAAAATAATTTTCTTCATAGTTTGCATTTAAAAGGGCATTTCGTGATCCACAGCCTCATCCCCCCCACTTTTCTCAAAAAAAGTTTTTTATATCACTGGAAACCTCTGGCTACATAATGTTTATGTACAAGATATTTCTTGCAGATTAATTCGTTTAGCATATCGTGAAATTTGAATTTCGTTCTGGTGCACCAGAACAAAATTACAACGCATTGTCTATGGAGCAGTGTAATACACATAATCATGCATAACTCGCGAACGCAAAATCGGAATCAACTGAAATTTTGGGAATATGTTTTTTTTGTGGATATTGTTACGAGTCGTACTTGACTCAAGGCCAAAATCACCTTTTACCCGAACTTACACGAATGCACAACACAAATACACTGTTTAATTATGCTAACAAAATCTAAGTCTTTAATTGAAAGCACATTATTATTGGTACAATATATGACAACAAATGCACATACACAATAATCAAATATAATCACTCTTTATCTATTTAGTACTTAGCCAGCATTCTTCTTCTTGGTGATCATAAAGTTCTTGCAATGTTCTGGACGACTGATGTAATACATCCTTATTCCCTTGTCCTGCGAAAATCAGCTAAGTCCATTGTACACTTGCATTTATAAATCCTTGCGTATAAAATCCTCATACGAAAATGGTGTTACTTTCTCCCAAGTGCTAAACTCCTTGCGTCGTTCTCCAAACACATTTATAACTCCTTGCGCAGTTCTCCAAATATTAAACTCCTTGCGCTGTTCTCCAATACTAAACTCCTTGCGCAGTTCTCCAAATCACTTTACTCCTTGCGCTGCTTTCTCCAAACTTGGTGCTATTTCCACCTTTCACACAATATCTTCAGGAAGCAGGACTGCGATGCAGTTGTCCCCACTTATTTTGACAGTTGCGTTGAATCAAAACACCAGACTTCAGCAAGTCGACAGAAGAATATATTTTCCTTTCTTGGAGAAATGCGTTCTTTGGCGTATTCTAGATCTTCTCCGACAACACTGGCAAATAGTAGTACTTTGACTACATAAAATATTTCTGGTTTGCAATTTCCTTTCTTTGAAGGAATTGGACTGTAAGCATATTAGCTAGCTAGCCCAGATCAACACTATAAACTGTGAAGAAATATGTTTACCTTTTCTTATATACCAAGCAGTTGGAAATCCCCAAATATTAATAGTCAATGTGATTGTGGGAATTCCCAAGCCTTAATTATAACATTAACCTTTCTCATTACATCACTTCCTGAGGGGAAATCCCATTACATCACTTCCTGAGGGGAATCCCATCTATGATGTCATCTTCACTTTACAACCTCAGGGGGGTTCCAAATATTCCAAATTAGATATGATTCAACTTGTTTTGCTCAATTTGAGAGGGGAATTCCCCCAAAATGTCATCACTCATGTAACTTTGTAAACAAAGATAAATCATCAAATTAAATTACTCAGGGCACATCACAATATCTACTGAAAAATGACATAAATAGAGGATGCTAGGATCACGAAATACTCCTTTAAGTTCCGAGAATAAAACGGACATTTCGTTTGTAAATTAATTGCAACATTCTGCTGGGAAAGGCAAGATAAAAATTCTACCCCAAAACAAGAGAAAATACCCTGCAAATTGAGGTGATAAATTTGGAAACTTTGTCATGGAATACAGTGTATCTTAAGCTTCTATTTTTTTTTTTGATTCAGCGAAATTAAATTGCAGCGAAAATGTGGCTTACTGGTGATTCATGAAATTAAGTTGCCTTGAAATTAAAGTGTTTTACAGATGTATGAATGGCTCCTGGCTAAACAGCGATCCGGATATAGTATTCATCACCGGGACTGAGAAATGCGACATTTTTGATGTTTGTACCGGGGAATTTCAGACACAGAGACTTTTACAAATTCGTCCAAGGTAACCAAAGGGGATCGCATTTTTAACTATCACTATCCACACTAAATGTTTCGGAATTGAGGTCGGCTAAAAAGTAGACCATTTCGGGGACTGTAATTGGTGTAGATGTCACATTTTGAACAGTGAGCGATAAGTGACCAATTTGGCTTTCAGCACAAGTATTGGGCTTGCTCTCTCTCAGACTCAGTGACAGTGTGGAGTAGGGTGGGCTCCGGGGCGGGTTTCTTCTTCGTCTTACGTAGACATGATCACATTTTGAACATGTGAGGGCGGGCTTTGTTAAGCTTACTTGTGATCCAAGATCCTGTCTTAACTGTGTAATCCAATAGGAAAATGAAGAAAATTTGGATTTTGACCCTCAAAACTCCAACCTAGCATGATTTTTAAAAAATCTGCATTTGAATAATATTTGATGCTATCAAGTAATGAGAGCTACATTTTATGAAACATTAGCACATTTTTGTAAAATGGCCCTTCGTGCTCAAAAATTTAGCCATAAGGCTAATGAAAGTCAATTCCGAGTTTATCGTCCCTTTTTTTTCCCAGGTTGGTGAGGTGACTTTTTCATTTTTCATTTTTCATTATTTCATCAGATTTCATTATTGACCTAAAGTGCGTGTTGATTTAAAGCCACACTCATACATGTTATTTATAAACATGTTTTTATATGGGTAGGGACTAGAAAAGTTAGAAAAGAGCCTGGTTTTGGTTCCAAGTTATAAATTTATATGTTTTACACAAAAAAAATATGTCTTCAATTGCTAAAACTGGTGAAAACACTGATACTTTGAAAATAATGAATTATTTTGGCATTTTTGAAAATTTGACGCGGGTGTTTTTGGTATCCAAAAAGTGACGCGGACGGGGGACGATAAACTCGGAATCGACTTTCATTAGCCTAAAATACATACACACATGTTAAGGTTTTACCGTCGTTACTAAACCTATCGACGAAATTCTTTTAAATTGACATATTTTGTACATTAATATGTGTAGATAATAAATCAGGAAAAAAAAAACAGGGGTGCGGACCTCACTTTTGAGCTACAGCCGTTTTAAAAGAGGTGTACATTTCCAAAATCTCTGTACACTTCAATGGCAAAATCAGCAATTTGTCCAAAATATACCACCTTTTATGCGTTGTATAAAAAAATTGTCGAGACAAAATTTTTTAAATTTTATATATGTTATGAAAAAGAAAAAGCTCTGTAAAATCGCGCAAAAAAAAAAATGGGGTACGGACCTTGTTTTAGGTGTAAATTGACCAAAATAGGTCAAAAAGCATTTTTCTGCGACACCATGCGTAGTTAATTGCGTAGATGGATATTTTGAGTGCGTACCAGCGGCGCTATATCTTGTGCGATCTGATGCCAGATCAGCGTTCGTTTTCGCATATGGCCACAAAAAAGGAATTGTCTGTTTACGCAGGAAAGTTTTCACTATAAATAAAAAGTTACCTAAGATACTTCTTAGGCTTAGAAGTGTCCATATTAAATAGGAACAATTATAATGATGTCGACTATAAAAGACTTAATGAAGCCTTAAAATCCTTAGCCTAATTCTAATTTCGTGTATTTTGGTCCCAAACGGGTGTACGAAAGACTCCCATTCTGCAAAGAGTTATCAAGTTACACAAAGTGACGAATTTTCAGCTTTATGATCACCTGACTCGAATGACCAAAAAGAGGATTTATTAAACAACGAAGCGTTTGACACCATCGGCGGAAGTGTTTGACTATAATAGGCCTACAATTATTATAATAATAATATGCACATATAGGCATAGGCCTACTTAGCATGCTTAATCCCGTTTACGGAGAGGAAAGCTTTTTTGGTCACAAAAACTATAGGCCTACGGAATTATCTCGAGGTGGATTCATATCATCAATGGTTGCAGTTGAACACTGGGTTTCCTATAGCTGTAGAAAAACGTTTGGCCAATGATCATTTTTGTAAATGTATGACCTTTTTTTAAAAAAGTTTTGAAGGTGTTGTCTATATCGCATGCATTATGAATTCAGTGCACGTAGTAGGTAGGCCTATTTACCCAATAACACAAAATGCTTTAAACATTTAAATGTTGGATTATAAACTTTTAAAACATTTTTAAAATAACAATCAAAAACATTGAACACTTGCTGCAAAACATATTCTAAGTTGGAACAATGTTGCCAAAATAATATATGTCTACAATAACATTTTCACAACATGTTTTTAATTTTGTTGTAGTGTGTTTCATTTATGAAACGTTCTACTAACGTACAGGCCTAACCTTTAATAGGCCTATAATAGGCTATAGTGCTTACCCAACATTTACGCCAAAAATTATTAAAACGTATTAACCAATTTAACCAACACTCGTTTAGGCCTAATGTTAAAAAAACACACCCTGATTCTGCATGGGTAGGCCTATAACTTCATACCATCTATTGGACAATACTGTCGTAGGCCTACTTTGGGGAGGAGGTCCAGGTCCGTTATCAGTGGAAGCACGCTGGCATTTGGTTTGTACATGTTGTATTTAATATATTAGAAGCGGTCACTTTTATTGCGCTCAGCAAACATTGTTTTCTTTATTTTGTGGCCCTAGTTATCGCGGTCGTAAAAAATAGCATAGAACACGCACAACACGCATCGTTCTCTGCGATGTCTGCAGCATAACGCCGAAACACGACGAATGCATAGCGTTGAAAACAGGCGCAATAGTCAAGTCGAATCGGGTGACGACGGTAAAACCTTAAGACATAGGAAGCCATTGATAATGCTGGGACACACAATTTGGCCCTTTTTGGGACATTCAGGCGAGCATACTTTTCCTCATAACATTGCCAATTATAGGCCTACATACATAATTGACCACTCATTTTTTAAGTTAAACGATTCTCTTTTTAATGAAAGCAATTAGATGAATTTATTAAACATTGTTAAATTTCAAAATTTTATGTCAATGAATATGCCTATCTTACGTAACAGTATTGTTCTCCAAAAAAAACCGGAAGCTTGTTATCTGGCGCTCTAGCTGAAATACAGCAAGATAATGTTTATGTAAACCTATATTTTAGCTAGAGTATCTCGAGCTAGAGTATCTCGAGCTAGCCCCAGCCCAGACGGGGTCTAATTCTGGCCAATTCCATGCCAAAAGTGCCTTTTGTAACGTCCGTAACAAAACTTTGGAACATTATTGCTCAAAAAAGGAGCATTTATTTCAAACTTGCTAATCATGCCTCCATAGATTGATGTCACACCTACTTCCAGATAGTAAAGAAAAAAATCTGAGGAAGCACCTTGACAGGTTTTTTTTCGTATGAAAAACGTTACGGACGTTACATTTGAGATAAAATGTAACGTCCGTAACACTAAATCAACAGTGCAGGACGATACAGGAGTATTAATTTCAAACTTACTTTTCATGTTTACATAGAATGGAGTCAGGGCTTGCTCAATATAGTTAGCAGAAAAAAATAAAACGCAGAACTGAATGGAGATTTAAGGATATGTACCATATGTCAAAAAAGGCAGGCACTTTTCGCGTAACGTCCGTGCTTCGTTTCTAATTTCTGTAGCTAATTAACAAAGAAAGCCAAAACAAAATTGCTTCATTATATTGAACATTAGAGTGCGTACTAGTAGCATACTAAGAAATAAAGTGTTATCCTAACAGCAAACATGTGTGCTATTCACTTAAAAGTTGCAAGTTGCATGTATCTGTAACGTCCGTAACGGTGGAATTGGCCTTCTGCATAAAACCGGGCAGCCTTATTTCTATAGATCTGCTGCGCATTCAAATTGCATTGTATTGCATCGTAATTTAATTTGTGTCTATGCTAATTATGTTTACACAACATGAACTCAAATGTTTTCAAGCAAATTAGCCGATAATAGGTGATCAAAAGCGATCGGAATGTTACAAAAGTACAGATCGCATTCAGCTTACTTCATATGAGATGATCTTTGGAAAAATACGGCATAATTTGTCTTGGTGCTTGCGGAATGCCATGCAGTAAAATATTAAAACGTTGCGGCAATTCATGATTGACAACTAGCAATCGGCGTGTCCTTCGTATACTCCACTGTCAATTTCTTATCCACTCACTAATTCTCACAAAAGCTTTGTGTTGATTACGTAATGTGTGGAGGCAAATTGCAATAAGTACAATGAAATAATGAAATGAGTAGGGCGGGCTCCGAGGCGGGTTTCTTCTTCATCTTACGTAACACTGTATTGTTCTCCAAAAAAACCCGGAAGCTTGTCGTTTGGAGCTCTAGCTGAAATACAGCAAGATAATGTAAGATAGTAAATGTAAACCTGTATTTTAGCTAGAGTATCTCGAGCTACCCCAGCCCTGCATGCAGACCCCAGCCTAATAGCGGTGCAAAATTCGACAGTTATGACCAATACAATACACTGTCCAATTTTAAACAAACGATTCTACCTTTATTCTTCCTTGATTTGAAACCTCATTGAATCTTCTAGTAGAACGAGTACTTCTAATCAATACTGAGTGTGATTGTCCGTGCAAAGAAGGTATAACATACGGAGAAATCCGACAGGATTTGGACCCCAAAATCAACATGAGCGCGGCCATATTGGATGTTGGCTGATGGGTAAATTCCTAATATTAATCCGCACTTTCTTTATTTAACCATACTTTTTCATTTATGGACTATGCATGGAAAAATAATATTTTAACTAAAATATAAGACATTTTTAAAGTAAGAAAACCTGATTTTGTTGTATTTTAGACTCTCTGATTATGGGAAATATGATGGACTAAATGATACACTGTGAACAATCTGCACAAGGATTTGGGTGTTGCAAGGCACTGTCACATTTGCAGTGCAGCAGTGCAGTGAGAGTGTTTTGATGCTGAAGTTGTTGTGGACTGATGGGTGAGAAAATGACTGAAACAGACAAATCAGTGCAGTATGGCAGCAACAGTATAGAAAAACCAGAGTTTGGTCCCAGACTTAAAATTCTGAGGCCAAATGATCAAATCAGAGAACTGCAAACAATCATTCGTGACAAGTAAGTTTAGAAATTTTCACACACTGACATGAGTCATGACTGACACAGTCACTATTATTTTATTACGAATTTCTTGGCCAATCTGGAACACTGCTATTGCGTCCATGTAGCGTACTAAGCGTCTATGCACTGTACAGCGCAGTGACCTCGAACAGTGGTGAACTTAACCCTGCCGTTATGTGATTGGTTAGTTGACAGAGGTCATCACGTACATCGCCGTACTTTAAAATACAGGCCGATATACGGCTGGCGTACAGTACAGAGACATGTGGAAAATGTAAATAATTTTACCGCGATGTTGGCGAAATTTAATGGATCATTTACAATATTTGCACTAATTCATGGATCATATTAGATGTTTCTGCTTCTATGAGCACTCGATGATGATTGGGATTACTATCATAACATGTATGCGCTATGATATGCTGTAAAATCCGAGAAAACGAAGCAGTTGACCGGAGCTGAGTGCATGAGCTATTATTTTATTACGAATTTCTTGGCCAATCTGGAACACTGCTATTGCGTCCATGTAGCGTACTAAGCGTCTATGCACTGTACAGCGCAGTGACCTCGAACAGTGGTGAACTTAACCCTGCCGTTATGTGATTGGTTAGTTGACAGAGGTCATCACGTACATCGCCCGTGCTTTAAAATACAGGCCGATATACGGCTGGCGTACAGTACAGAGACATGTGGAAAATGTAAATAATTTTACCGCGATGTTGGCGAAATTTAATGGATCATTTACAATATTTGCACTAATTCATGGATCATATTAGATGTTTCTGCTTCTATGAGCACTTTCGATGATGATTGGGATTACTATCATAACATGTATGCGCTATGATATGCTGTAAAATCCGAGAAAAGCGAAGCAGTTGACCGGAGCTGAGTGCATGAGCTAGCTCAAGAATGCAGTTCAAACATGCCTCGTCGAGTTGATTTGTTGTTTACTTATTGACTTGCAAGTGTCACTTTCGGCGTATTCTGCGAGTGACACTTTTGCAAATCTAAAATAAACAACAAACTGATTTGATAAACCTTGGATCGATTGCATATTGTGTATTTGTGAGCTCAACTTGCACTTGCAGTGCAGAAGAAATGACTGCTTTTTTCAGGTAGGATTATGCGACACATACTCGACTGGTCTCAGCAGGTCGAGGATTTGCACTATTCAAAATCAATGAAGTAAATCATGAAAAACATTGTGTACAAGTGCACTACCCTATGGTGATCATGTGCATGCATGTTGATTTCATGTAATTGTAAGGACAATTTGTAAATTATAATCTGACTTACCTGTCTACACTTCACTCAAACTCCAAGCGGGGAACTCTGGTGCACTGGCATAGGCATCAACCGTCATCTTCAGAGTCCGAGTCTGACTCTTCGCTGCTGCTATCGTCGACTTCAATTTGGAATCGGAAGCTGTTCAATTGGTCTTCGGTAGTGTTGTGTCAATTTTGACTTCATTATTGTACATTTCTTCTTCAAGTTTCATGACATGCTGCTCAGCTTTAGCCCAATTTTCAGGCGTTACATTTGCTAGTGCATTTTCAAGGTGCTTTTTAACGTCTACCATCTTGAATGTTGAGTTCTTTGTAGCAACGTCACCTTTAACTTGCCCCCAAATCAGTTCGATAGGATTCAACTTCGCAATGGTAAGGGGCAGTCGAGAATATAGTGACCATGGGATCTTGCCAATTAGTCAATGACCATCTTCGTACACCTTGGTTTGTGCATCTGAATAAGTTCATAAAGCTGCACCTTGATCATGGTTGGACACCAATCTACATTTTGAGCTGTTAGCCACTCTTGCATTTCGGCTTTCTTTGTGTTCATTGTGGGGATCCGTTCCTCCTGCGGAATGGTAAGGGCATTGTCCATGACGATGACAGTGTGTTGGGGTATATTTGGCAAAAATTGATGTGTAAACCATTCTAGAAAAACGTTGCCATTCATTTCATCGTGGTAATCACTAGATCCCGTCTTGGATTGAAATGAAAGGAGAGCATCTTCAACAAATCCTTCTTTTGACCCAGCGTGCAAAATAATTAACCTGCTTCCCTTTCCGGTTGGAATAAGAAATCCTCCTGATCCAGCAATTACCCAGCATTTGGACTTTGTGTGATTCTGGTGGAGGAATGTTTAAATCTAAATACACGACAGGGCAGTTGGTAAGCTGTCTAATTTGTTTCATTTTACTCAGGTAGTCGTGTCTTTTGGCAACAATGTCTGGCCTTTCTTTAACAAGTCTTTCTGGCCTCTTGCTATATTTGTAGCCCATGTCTTTTAAAATTGTTCTTAGTGATGACTTGCTACCTTGGAAGTTGATTGCAATCTTGACCTCATCATATATTGAGTTAATTGTTGGCCACTTCTTCTCTATGTACATATTGCTAATTAGCCGCCTGATAACACCTCGATCAAAATCATCTACGCTGTCGACTATCCGCTTCCTTTTGGGTCCTCTTTTCACTGGCGATTTAGGTCCATGTTTTCTAATCTTGTAGAGGGTTGACCTAGATTTAATTCCGGTTGCTTCCATAGTGTTCTGGATAGCACTCTTATCTTCGAAGTCCAAAGCTTAGCTGCTCCGTTTCCTTTGTTAAGAAATAATCCCATACATTGGATATGATTTGCTGTGCTTGCTTGCACAGTGATGCACTTGTGCCGACTGACATTTTGGGTTGATTAATCCAAGATATTAAATGACTGAATGACTGTAAATAAAAGATGACACCATCCGTAACCAGGGGCAGTCAATGTGAATTAAATAGGGTTTTTTCATAAGGCATGGGGCAGTAGGGTCTGTTCAGTGGGGTCTTTAAATTTAATAAATTTCATTGTGGGCAAGGTGAACTTTACTTATTGTGATGATTGAAAATGTGACAACAACAAAATATTAAGGAAATTCCTTGTGTTTGGGGTCTGGGGCTTCATTTAAGGGGTCAGAGTCATTTGCTTGCTTGAATATGGGGGAATTGAACCCTCCACCCCATTAAACCAAAGTGGTTTGACCTTGACCTTGTTACCACATTTTTTCAATTTGCTCAAATATATACTGGTCAAAAAAGGAAAACACACAGAAAAATATGATACAAAGCATAAAAGTATGTTTTATTACATTTTAATACACCAGTTATTTACTAAACCATGTCTTTGTATGTTTAAAATGGTTGTTACGTCATCGTTTGGGCAGCAGACGACGTCTGTTTACTTGTTTATATTTTTGACGGCATGCTGCCACTTTTTCTGGTAAATGAAATGCATTGCTTATCGAAGCTGCGCAACGTGAGGCACATGACATTTGCTAGCCTGAGTCTCGGTCCCGCTCTCGAAACTAGACAACATGGCCGAGCAAAATATCCATGCGTATCTGTGAAGTGAGTAGTGAACTTAATCTAACCGTGCATGCACAGATTCAATGTACATGCACACGATCGAGAATCAAATGTGCATGCAACGCTTGTCGATAGCGATGTACGCTCGCGTGTTTTCGTGAAGCTACAAGCGTTGCTCAGTGTTCCACCATGGCCAAGAAATACGTAATAAAATTATAGCTCAAGAATGCAGTTCAAACATGCCTCGTCGAGTTGATTTGTTGTTTGCCGTGACTTGCAAGTGTCACTTTCGCGTATTTCTGCAGTGACACTTGCAAGTCTAAAAGTAAACAACAAACTGATTTGATAAACCTTGGATCGATTGCATATTGTGTATTTGTGAGCTCAACTTGCACTTGCAGTGCAGAAGAAATGACTGCTTTTTGCAGGTAGGATTATGCGACACATACTCGACTGGTCTCAGCAGGTCGAGGATTTGCACTATTCAAAATCAATGAAGTAAATCATGAAAAACATTGTGTACAAGTGCACTACCCTATGGTGATCATGTGCATGCATGTTGAATTTCATGTAATTGTAAGGACAATTTGTAAATTATAATCTGACTTACCTGTCTACACTTCACTCAAACTCCAAGCGGGGAACTCTGGTGCACTGGCATAGGCATCAACTTCGTCATCTTCAGAGTCCGAGTCTGACTCTTCGCTGCTGCTATCGTCGACTTCAATTTGGAATCGGAAGCTGTTCAATTGGTCTTCCGGTAGCGTTGTGTAAATTTTGACTTCATTATTGTACATTTCTTCTTCAAGTTTCATGACATGCTGCTCAGCTTTAGCCCAATTTTCAGGCGTTACATTTGCTAGTGCATTTTCAAGGTGCTTTTTAACGTCTACCATCTTGAATGTTGAGTTCTTTGTCGCAACGTCACCTTTAACTTGCCCCCAAATCAGTTCGATAGGATTCAACTTCGCAATGGTAAGGGGCAGTCGCAGAAATATAGTGACCATGGGATCTTGCCAATTAAGTCAATGACCATCTTCGTACACCTTGGTTTGTGCATCTGAATAAGTTCATAAAGCTGCACCTTGATCATGGTTGGACACCAATCTACATTTTGAGCTGTTAGCCACTCTTGCATTTCGGCTTTCTTTGTGTTCATTGTGGGGATCCGTTCCTCCTGCACGGAATGGTAAGGGGCATTGTCCATGACGATGACAGTGTGTTGGGGTATATTTGGCAAAATTGATGTGTAAACCATTCTAGAAAAAGCGTTGCCATTCATTTCATCGTGGTAATCACTAGATCCCGTCTTGGATTGAAATGAAAGGAGAGCATCTTCAACAAATCCTTCTTTTGACCCAGCGTGCAAAATAATTAACCTGCTTCCCTTTCCGGTTGGAATAAGAAATCCTCCTGATCCAGCAATTACCCAGCATTTGGACTTTGTGTGATTCTGGTGGAGGAATGTTTCGTCTAAATACCACGACAGGGCAGTTGGTAAGCTGTCTAATTTGTTTCATTTTACTCAGGTAGTCGTGTCTTTTGGCAACAATGTCTGGCCTTTCTTTAACAAGTCTTTCTGGCCTCTTGCTATATTTGTAGCCCATGTCTTTTAAAATTGTTCTTAGTGATGACTTGCTACCTTGGAAGTTGATTGCAATCTTGACCTCATCATATATTGAGTTAATTGTTGGCCACTTCTTCTCTATGTACATATTGCTAATTAGCCGCCTGCTACCACCTCGATCAAAATCATCTCGCTGTCGACTATCCGCTTCCTTTTGGGTCCTCTTTTCACTGGCGATTTAGGTCCATGTTTTCTAATCTTGTAGAGGGTTGACCTAGATTTAATTCCGGTTGCTTCCATAGTGTTCTGGATAGCACTCTTATCTTTCGGAAGTCAAAGCTTAGCTGCTCCGTTTCCTTTGTTAAGAAATAATCCCATACATTGGATATGATTTGCTGTGCTTGCTTGCACAGTGATGCACTTAATGCCGACTGACATTTTGGGTTGATTAATCCAAGATATTAAATGACTGAATGACTGTAAATAAAAGATGACACCATCCGTAACCAGGGGCAGTCAATGTGAATTAAATAGGGTTTTTTCATAAGGCATGGGGCAGTAGGGGTCTGTTCCAGTGGGGTCTTTAAATTTAATAAATTTCATTGTGGGCAAGGTGAACTTTACTTATTGTGATGATTGAAAATGTGACAACAACAAAATATTAAGGGAAATTCCTTGTGTTTGGGGTCTGGGGCTTCATTTAAGGGGGTCAGAGTCATTTGCTTGCTTGAATATGGGGGAATTGAACCCTCCACCCCATTAAACCAAAGTGGTTTGACCTTGACCTTGTTACCACATTTTTTTCAATTTGCTCAAATATATACTGGTCAAAAAAGGAAAACACACAGAAAAATATGATACAAACGCAAAGTATGTTTTATTACATTTTAATACACCAGTTATTTACTAAACCATGTCTTTGTATGTTTAAAATGGTTGTTCACGTCATCGTTTGGGCAGCAGGCGGCGTCTGTTTACTTGTTTATATTTTTGACGGCATGCTGCCACTTTTTCTGGTAAATGAAATGCATTGCTTATCGAAGCTGCGCAACGTTAGGCACATGACATTTGCTAGCCTGAGTCTCGGTTCCGCTCACGAAACTAGACAACATGGCCGAGCAAAATATCCATGCGTATCTGTGAAGTGAGTAGTGAACTTAATCTAACCGTGCATGCACAGATTCAATGTACATGCACACGATCGAGGTCAAATGTGCATGCAACGCTTGTCGATAGCGATGTACGCTCGCGTGTTTTCGTGAAGCTACAAGCGTTGCTCAGTGTTCCACCATGGCCAAGAAATACGTAATAAAATTATAGATAGAAAAATTATTAAATTCGTGTACATCGTGGAACATTCAACTACGCTTGTTACTCAGCGACTAATCATGCTAATACACGAGCGTACAGTGCTACTCTACGCGTCCATATTGCAAGGTTATCTGCGTACAACAGCTTAATACGCACAGCCACGCAAGGCAAAGAGTATCATATGTTCCACGATGATGTACACAAATTAAGTAATTTTTTGGGGGGGGGGGCGAAATGTAAAAAATATGGGGTCATTGGGTGAGAGCATGATTTTTGGCATTCGGTGAGAGCTAAATGTAAAAAATATGGGGTCATTGCATCACCTCCAAAGTTGGAGTGCCCCCCCCTCGAATTTTTCTATAGTTCCAATAATTGGAACTCACGGCTCCGACCGTGACAAGTCTTCAAACGTTCGAAATTTGTAAGTCTACAACTACACAGTCACAGGTCCTCTTGGCACTGTTTTTGTTTTTTCTGTGCATCGCGTTTGAGTTTCAGTAAATAAAAGATTGATTGGGTCTTGGGCATCACATATATATTCAAAAGGGTATTAACTTAACTTTCATCCAAATTTCAACAAAAAATTGCCCCGCTGTCCGAAAAACAAGAGCAAAGCCCTCTAGCATCGAATGCGTAACTATCGTGTGCAAATTTGAAGCTAGAGTTCTCGAGTAAGGCTTGATTTAAGAGGGATTTTACATGCACAGATGCATATAACATTGGTTATGTGCATGGAAAATTTTGCATAATGCAAAATTTTGCAGGCCGTGACCAATTTTATTTTTTAGCTTGCCCGATCGGGCAGGCAATATCCAAAAATTGGTTGCCCGAAATTAACCCATATTCCCGGCAACAATTGTCGACAAAGTCACATACCGTACTCATCATGCAGTGCAGTGCATAGTACCGTAAGTGTGCCGAATTTGGCAGTTTCATTCTTACGGAAATCCAATACTTTTCTCAGTTAAGTTGATAAATAAATGAGTACCGGTATTCATGAAATGCATAAAAAATGAACATTTCATTCAATTATTTCACTGTTTGTTTCTTACATGTGGAAAATAATGTGTATTTTATGTGAAATTTTGTCAGTAAAGTCACGGCGATTTACGTATTTCGCCAACCACTAGTACATCTCAATTTCAATCATATGCAAATACATGGCCAGCTGACGTCAATGACGTCATGATATTTGCACGAAACAGGTTCTATAATTGGCCAAACTTCCAATACGTCACGTAGCGGCATGATGTTCATTAGCATATATACATGTATATGTCTGCAAGTCTGGTGTGGGATACGAGTGCCTAGCGAAATTTGAGTTCCATTTCAAGAAGTTTTCTACTTTGTTTTGGCGTTTTTTACTTCTGTGAACACGCCAAGTTGGACAGAAATACTCCATTTTAAATCATCAAGCTTTAATTGGTTTAAATTCAGACTTGCCCGATCGGGCACAGCTCTTCAGAGTTTTAATTGCCCGACAAAAAATGTGATTGCCCCGGGCTATCGGACAGGCGATTTGTCGCAGCCTGAAATTTTGTGATATTTAGCCCATATATTCAAGGACAAACTGCAGTGGTGCATGTAACTTTTATTTTCTAAATCGACCCTGAAACCTTTGACGAGCGTGTTCTACCGTGACAGTTGCAAAGTCAGAATTAACAACGAACAACGTGTACGGTGCAAAGTTCATTAATAAATTTCCACTCGGCAACAGCAGATTGCCTCAGCAGCCAATCAGAGACAAGAGCGTTTCAATGCAGTAAATACGCGATGTACACTTAAAATATGCTCATTGTCAAAGGTTTACTGCAAAATATTATACATGTAGGTAAAAATAGCTAAGAATCTTGCATCAGAGACAGAATATCCCCCAATTACATTTTCAGACCCCCATTTTAGTACCCCGACATTGTACTCACAAATGTTCATATGTGACATGAACAAGGGGAATGAGTCACATGCCGGCAATTTTCAATTAAAACTTTTTTACAATTACATGTTATGATGTTTATGTAACTTGTTACCCCACAAACAAGGGTAGGTCATTCAAACCTTAAATTAAAAAAATGGCTGTTTCTCTCTTTTCACAGAAGCACATCCAGAGGAGATTTTGTGTTTTATGCTAACAGATTGGTAAGTCTGGATTGGTAAGAATGGATAGAAAAACATGTTTTTAATGCTTTGAGATTTCACATACTGAAGCATTTGGAAGGACATAACGATGTGGCATACTACATAACTCAAATACCATCTTTCATAGACTGCTTTGCATTCCCTTTCTGATAAACAATTCACACCAGCTATGCCATTCCATAATACACAACACAATTTTTGTGGGTGGTGCGGTTCTCGGGGGGGGGGGGGCAGCAATTATTGGAGTGAGCCACTAACATTGAAGCTTTATAGCTGTTGGATCAGAACAGGATAGGTGGAGTTTCCATGGTCAGAGGGGGAAGGCCAATTACAGGGATGATAAATTAAAAGGGTCTACTAAAGTAGACTACATTGTACATTTTCTGTGTTATAATCCCATTTTGAGTAATTTTTTGCTGTCTCAATGTTAGCACTTCAGACATTCAATGCAGAGTTTATATATAATTCGCTTTTCCAGATTTTTCACATATCCAGCCAATGTTTGGTCCCACCATAGCTGGATAAGAGAGGTTGGACTGTATAAGGCCAAGAAAAAATAATTGTTTGCTTGCCCACCAGTGGGATTTTTGGGGTGGGTCGTTTGGTCGGAATTTAAAAAAAAAAAATTAATGACTCACTACTGTATAGGCCTGTAGGCAATGAACATTGGTCATGTGGAAAGATACATACTTCACTTCAGACCTTAAAAACAAGATACACCATAGAAATTGATTCAATTAGAATGACTGCATACTTACAGGCATAAGACGCCAAGTTTATTGGAAACATTGATGTATGAATGGATAGTTATAAATGATAATGAGTTTACAGTAATGATTTTCTTCTTATTAAGGGGGTACTACACCCCTGCCCGATTTTGTGCCTATTTTTGCATTTTTCTCAAAAATTATAGCATATTGGTGACAAGTAAGATATGTATATTATAGGGGCAAGGACTACAACTACTGCACTGAAAATTCAGCAACTCAAGGCAAGTAGTTATTGATTTATTGATCAAATATTGGTTTTCCCTCATTTTTGACTGTAACTCCTCATCAACTGTTGTCTGTTCTGAAATAAAATTTCCAGTGCAGTAATTGTAGTCCTTGCCCCTATAATTTACCTATCTTAGGGCGCGTTCTCACTATGCCTGTTTGATACCAGGACGTGGACTCGATCCTACATCGAGTCCACTTCATAGTGAGAACGCGAAATAAGTGGTTTCGATCCTACATCCAGGATGTAGCATCGATACCACCTCATTGAGGTAGTCTCGTACCTGGGGCGTGGTATCAAACAGCATAGTGAGCAGCGTTTACAAGTGGACTCGATCCACTTATACCGGAAATGGTGTATGCACAACCTTGATGGCCGTCGTTGTACTATAGGCCTATACAATATACCCGGGCAATACATGTCTACATTATATAATTTTCCATAATTTAAACATGCATTTTCAACTTAAAAATTCGTAGCTGGTATTATAGAACAAATTTATACATGCTTTATTTCATGTAATTTACAATATTTATTTTTTATGCGGAAAAGTCGAGGGAAAGTGGCTATACACGGACGTTCGTTAGATTCGAGATGCTTGCCGTGGTTTGATGAGCAGCATGCTTCTCGTGCAGTGTGAAAACAACGGCATCGCGGCAAGATACAGATATTTTTATCCAGTTTCAGAATTAAACAAAACGACATTGGGCTTTACAGTATAATACAAAAGGAGAGCGTGGCCTAGCGGTTAAGGCATAGGACTGTGAACCCAAGGGTCAAGGGTTCGAATCCCAGGTCCGGCTCTTTGTGTCCTTGAGCAAGACACTTCACTCTACTTGCTTAGTGCTTGGAGGGCACTTTAAGCTGTCGGTCCGATGTACATGCATATTTTCTCACATTAATGTAGTGTGCACGTTAAAGAACGTCACAGGCTATTCGAAAAGAGCAGGGGATCATCACCGGTCATGTTGACTGTACTTCAAAATACACTCATCTACTCTAGGTTCCAGAGTAGAAAAATAAGTACAGCTTGTCTGTACGCAGTGCGACAATACTCATACATATGAGGGAGGCACTTATAAGGAAGAAGAAGAAGAAAAGGATATTCAGGTGTAATATTCGTTTTTGAGGTGTACATTTTGCTAGACTGAGTTAAAATTACCAATCAAATGGTGATTATGAGGTTGTGTTGCGTGTTAATCGGCGTGCTTGACCAAAATCAGAAATAACAACCCGATGTATTTCTCTCATTTTACACGTATAGGCCTATATAAAATAACAGTTTTTAGAGCTGTTTATTTCAGATCTTTCCAAATACGTGCATATATCACAAAATAACATATCCATAGATTGAAGGAATATATCAGGGGGCCTGGAAATAAAACATGATCTTTCCAAATTGATATAGTCTATAGTAAAGTGCTGTGCATTGGAACAGAATTTGTGACGTCATGGTCATGCATTGAAGCGCTTGATATTACAACATCCGGGTAAGTGGAGTCGATCCTACATCAGCATTTTGGTGTTAGTGAGAACGCGAAATCAATGTGGACTGAGTCCACTTGTATGTGACTCGGACCTAGGTACGAGACCCCATGTCTGTAGTGAGAACACGACCTTACTTGTCACCAATGCGCTATAATTTTTGAGAAAAATGCAAAAATAGGCACAAAATTGGGCTGGGGTGTAGTACCCCCTTAAGAAAAATGTTGTTGGCGAAATTTACATCCTTTGTGGCTTCTCCGCTTGATTTAAATTGCAGATCAGATGCGTAGTAGAAGAAGGACTCAATCAACTACCATACAATGAATGTGAAGTGACTACACCTACAGGGTACACATATAAAGGGGTAGATTTTGAACAGGGCAATTGTGGCGTCAGTATAATGAGAAGTGGTAAGTTGATGTCCCAGGGGAGGGGTCTTTGGATTTGGTGGGGATGTGCAACTGGGATCGTGAAACTAACCCCCCCCCCCTATATACAAAATGTGATAAGAATACAAAAGAAGCCCAAAGCTATGTTGTTCTTGAAATGATTTCTGTTCAAAATGGACCCAAGTGCGTGTCCCTTACAGACCAACCTAGGTAAACAAAACAAAATGAAAAGTAAGGTGCACAATAATTTCCATCACTTGCTCCAGTACACTTTTGTATTGTTTACTTGATTTCTGTCAGTCCCTGTCATTTGTGCAGATTTTAACATCTGTATCAAATTTTAATACTTGGGTGCCTACATTTGTTGTTTCTTGTCCCCCTGCATTCTACCTGTGTTTTACTTGTTTCCCCACTTCTTTTTTCCAGTTGTTAGCATATTCCCAAGCTTAGTATTACTATGGACCACAATGGCTTCATCCCAATACCATAGTTCAATAACCTCAATTAAACAACCACAAAATTTGATCTCAAAATGGGGAGTATGAGTTTGTGTACCCAAATTTTCGAAGGTTATTCAATGAATGTGCAACTGTATTGGTGTTAAAGAAATGTGACCTGATAGATGAACATGCTGTGGATCCTAGTGTATTTATAGCCGTTTGCAAGGAGTGGGATTTTTCTGTTGGCCCATTTATGCGTTGTTGGCAAACGAATTGTAAACTCAAAATTCATCTCTGTATTTTTTTTCTTCCAGGTGAAGCTATGGAACATGGACTGAGGAATTGTTGTCGGTCTATTCGCATCGGCAAGATCCTAGTCAAAAGTGACGAAGAAACAAATTCTGCCAAAGTTTACTATGCTAAATTTCCACCTGATGTCGATAAGAGGAAGGTGCTTCTAATGTACCCAAATTTAAGTATGTTTCTGTTAATTTTATTTAAACTGAAATGAGCAGGAAAAAAATCCTGGGTGTTGTTTGAGATTGATTCCAAACAGCAAGTAATAGTAGTGTTAACAAAACTTGAAAATTATACACTCTTTCTCTCTCTCTCCTTAAGGTGGTACTACACCCCTGCCCAATTTTGTGCCTATTTTTGCATTTTTCTCAAAAATTATAGCGCATTGGTGACAAATAAGATATGTATATTATAGGGGCAAGGACTACAACTACTGCACTGGAAATGTTATTTCAGCACGGACAACAGTTGTGGAGTTACAGTCAAAACTGAGGGAAAACCCAGTATTTGATCAATAAATCAATAACTACTTGCCTTGAGTTGCTGAATTTTCGGTGCAGTAGTTGTAGTCTTTGCCCCTATAATATAAATATCTTACTTGTATCAAATGCGCTATAATTTTTGAGAAAAATGCAAAAATAGGCACAAAATTGGCCAGGGGTGTAGTACCCACTTAAAGAGTGTCAAATAATAACCAGCAAGTAATAGTAGTGTTAACAAAACATGAAAAGTATACACTCTTTCTCTCTCCTTCTTAAGTGTCAAATAATACCGGTAACCAGTGTAGTTCCCTATCGTTTGTTGTTCAACCCTATGGTTTTGATTAAAACACAGCAGAGCTCCAAACAGGCCTAGGAATTCAGGCAGGCCACTAAGAGCATAGACTTGGCCTTGGTGCCTGTCAATTTCAAAGCATTCTTTGGTATGTATATGTGATGTGATCAAACAAATTCAGTCGGAAGTCTGGAATATTGATTTTAAGATATATAGCCAAACAACGGAAATATCATTATCTGTTATTGTTTTGGAAAAGTCTAAAACTGTTCATATATGTGACCATCCATCTCAAACCGCTCGTAAAGTCGGCAAATTGTATTTCGAGTTACAGTGCAAAATATGCATACATTGTAGAGGTTCATATGTCCCTAATATTTGTCCGACATGTTTCTCATTTTAGTCCAGTCAAACACCGATCTTTAATCCTATTGATGAAGAGGATAATAAGCTTATACTTATGTATAGCATTAGTAAAAAGCTTAAGTCTTTGTTTGCTTTGGCTAAATCCTGTTCAAGTGGTGGGTTAACCAACAATAATAACAATGAGAGGACATTCCTGAACCTCGTTCAGTTGGGGATGATTTGAAGTGACCGCCAATTATGACTATTTGATATTTAATACATGTGGAAAAAAGGAAATAATGTAGTGCCAAAATAATGTACCCTTTCACTGAAGGAGCAAAGTTTAACAAGTTATAAAGTCCGCTTCTGGATATCGTTTGAAGTCAAATGATATATCATTGTAAAGTTTATTTTCTAAACACGGAATAAAACAAATTTGACCAGGGGCCGACTTTACGAGCGTTTCGACCAGGACGGTTTATATCTTCTGAACTGCTTGACCAATTTCAATGTTTTTTTGTTTTTTTGCCAAATGTTTCTTTGCAAATGCTTGTTACAATCCAATAAGAAACTGAAAATTGAATATGACCAACTTCAGACCGATTTTGCTTGATCACACCGATATACTGGTCTTTGTACCCTTCACCTACTGGCCTTGAAAATGAGCGTTCTCGCAAGAATCCAAATGCATTCACCTGCACTGCCACACATTCCTAGGCCTGATGTAGGCCAGAAAATTAACATATCAGTGCCTGACTGTACTTACTGAATGTGTCAGGACCACAATATTGTATCTTTATGAGCTCCAGCAACTTCGGATGGGCTCTACAGGGGGTATTTTGCATTCAGTGCCATAATCATGTTACGATTATGTGTTATTTGCCTTTTCTCAAAATAGCTATTTTGGAGTTAACATATTCTGGCACTGAGCTCTCGCTGTGTTCTCACAAACAGCATACAAATATTAAAACCCTGTAGCTTACACCGTAAACCCATGAGAAATATCTGCCGATTGGCCAAAATGAATATTGTGTCCAATTTTGAACCAATCAAGGAGGGTGTTAATAAGATCGTCTGCAAATGCAAGTTTGGCTAAAAACAGTTAAAACCCTAGCCATAATTGGCAATTGAAATGAGCATTTCAAGTTATCAACCAATCAGAAATGCTGTTAGATGACAGTAGTGTCCAGGGAGTTAACTCTTTCATTTTTTTTCGTCCATCTGCCATTTTAGGTTCAGGGAACACAGTTATCCAAGCGGTACAAGTTTTACGAGATCATGGTGTACTAGACAACAAGATTATACTACTAACATTATTTTGTACACCTCATGGTAAGTAGTCTAAGATAGCGTAATTGGTGAAAACTTGACTGTTATGTTTGTGTATGGGGGGCAGCTATTGTGCCAGCATTCTTGTGGGGTACGGTACTGTGTAAGTTGCAGCAATTGTGTGTGGGGTACAACTTCTTTGTGGGGTATAAATCATGGATCCCGTAAAGAAAAAATAGCTTATAGGACCCCATAAGGCCTGAAACGTGCAGAAATGCTATTTTTAGAGGTACCTTAATTATAAGGGGGTAAGGTGGGTCTGTGTGAAAAACCATTCCCCCCCCCCAAACTATTGGTGGTACGTTTTTGGTACATGTACCGCACAAGAATGGTGTGATAAGAAATATACCCCATAAAGAACCACTGGCCTATTTATACCCTACAAGAATCCTGGTGTAAGGGGGGTGTTTGTGTGATGCATATTTGAACACCCCCTGGTATACTGGGCAAAATTTCCGGGTGAGGGGGACAAAACTGCAAAGTCAGTTTTATTTTGTTGCCTGCTTTGTTTACGTCACATCATTGCTAAGTATCTGAATATGGAATCACAAAGTGTCTGCTCCACAGTCATGTGACATAGTAACTCATCTTATTAGTATTAGTGTTGTCTTTCATAAACCAGTACTCTTCAGATATACTGGATTTGCAATCATCATGACTTAAAAAAAAAAAAGCGCAGTGATTTATAGTGCGCTACACACAGGCACAACGCCTAGACGTTGATCCACAAGCCTCAGCACACTTTACTATCATGTTGAAACATAACAACCAGTGGGATTTGCAGTTTGAGATGATAGCTATACGTATTTTGAGAAAAGGATTGGTCGGGCAGTGTACATGTCTATAGTTCGTTTGGCTTCCTTGAAACAGTAGCGTCTGCGTATGATACATGCATGCAGCATGATCAAAGGCAGCGTATATGTAGAGTGAAGTCACTTTGCACTGCATTGCACACTACAGATGCTCCGCATTTGTATGATACGCTACTAATCTCAAGGAGGCCAAATGAGCTATAGACATGTACTGCCGGACCGTGAGAAAAAAATCTGACATTTTGATACAATGGACCGTGCTTTGCATACCAATTTTAAAGGGATTGGAATTTGGGTCAGAGATTAGAAATTTGGATGTTTCAGGGGTTATATACGAAGAAGAGCTCTGTTGCAAAAGCCCTTACATCCACTTTTGGCTGAAATTGAGTTATTGGCATGACATTATAGTTTGGGTAAAAATACACATTTTGGTGGTTGTTTGACCTTCATAATGCCTTCCCTTCCGGAGATATCATATATTTCCCGTTTGGGAAATCTTAGGGAATATAAAATTTCAGGAAAATAATTTTTTGATGTATCATAGTAGCCTTGAATGTTCTTAAACTATTAAAACCAAAAGGAACTGTTTTGGGGTCAATGTGTTTGAAAAATAAATCATTGTAATTAACAGTAGTTGTATTAATTAGTAGATAATTAAATCTGGTCAACCAGAAAAACTCACTTTTGGTCAGATGGAATCACCGACGTTTCGGCCAAAACCTTTGGCCTTCAGCTGGAGTGGATGATTTAGGGTCATCCGAGGTCAATCGATGAGGAAGTTGCTTGATGACCCGATCCCAACCATGTGACAGATTCACTCTAACGCCCCCGCTCCTGTTGAGTGACGGTTGTTCGGCTCGTACCCACACTGCTTCTTTGACTCCCCGTTCGAACCAACGGGGTTCACGGTCTAAAATGACAGCGTCGTCAATGTCAAAACTGTGACCACTGCCCTTAAGGTGTTTGTAGACAGCTGAATCGTTGCCACTTGAACTGGCGCGTCTATGTTGGGACATGCAACTCTGCAGTGGTTGGCCGGTTTCACCAATGTAATGTTCTTGGCACACCTGATCTTCAGCGCACTGGACACCATACACAACACCACTTATACGGCCCTTGGGCTGTTTGTCCTTTGGGTGTACTAGCGACTGCCGCAGGGTATTGGTTGGCTTGAAGTGTGTAGTGATGCCGTGATCGCGGTAGATCCTCTTTAATTTCTCTGAAACATCCCCATGGTAGGGGATGGTGACAAAAGTCTTGGTACCAGAAGCTGGTTTAGCGTCTTTCTCACCACGATTTAGGGCCTTGTCAATTGCCCAGTCTTTGTAACCACACGTTTTCAAGGCGTGGCGCAAGTGTTGGTGCTCATTGATCTTATCAGAGTCCTTTGTGATGATGGTATCGACGTTTGACGACGTTGTCATTTTAGACCGTGAACCCCGTTGGTTCGAACGGGGAGTCAAAGAAGCAGTGTGGGTACGAGCCGAACAACCGTCACTCAACAGGAGCGGGGCGTTAGAGTGAATCTGTCACATGGTTGGGATCGGGTCATCAAGCAACTTCCTCATCGATTGACCTCGGATGACCCTAAATCATCCACCCAGCTGAAGGCCAAAGGTTTTGGCCGTAACGTCGGTGATTCCATCTGACCAAAAGTGAGTTTTTCTGGTTGACCAGATTTAATTATCTACTAATTGATCAAATCCCAGATGACTGAAAGTATACACAGTGTAACAGTAGTTGTAGCTTCAGAAATGCTCAAAAATGGCATTTTGCCGGATTTAATTAAAAATTCATAATCAAAAAGGTAAATGAGATATTTCAATTTTCTTTTTGATTTTGAAAGCATTAGTATTAAATAGTGCAAATAAAAGGGCTTAAATTTGATTGCAAAGGTGGTTTCTAGAAAAGGAGTAAATTTATTTTGTTGCAAAAGCCCAAAAGGTGCCATATAAAATAAATAATAAAATAAATAGGAAGGCTTGAAAATTGTACCAAACCTATTATTTTAGTTTCTATTCATCAACACTTTATCCAAACCCAAATTGAATCAAATCGAGCAAGTAATACTTGCACAATTAAAAAAGCTGTTTTTCTCAAAAAGACAAAAAGTGGATGTAAGGGGTTTTGCAACAAAGCTCTTCATAATACCAGCAGCCTGAAGCCAGGACTCATATTTTACAAAATAGCCTGTGGGAAAAGATTTGTCAGTGGCTAAATGGGGCCTAGAGGGCTACTTTCGGTAGAATCATAACCGGGGGTCACTTGTATTTCAAGTTGTATGTCACTCTCGTACAAAAATCAAGTAAAAAGGGTTTTTTTTTTCACGGCTGGGCGTGATAGGCGAGTATCTTGTTTGGGGTATCAAAAACAACTAAAATGGGGGAAAAAAGGTACCTTAATCGCACAGATGTTTCAAAAAGGTAGCTAAATTTGCCATCAAGATGTCATCAAAAATCAGTTGAATAGAAGGTTAAGTTCTGGGTAAAATTGTAGGCCTACTCATAGACTCCTCAAAATGTGCGCTTGTTCACTAGTTTTTCTCCGGGGTGAGGCCTCTTTACTGATTGCTACCGGCAGTTTTAGGTGTGTTCATTGCGATTCATAATGGTAAAATACATGGGTACAAATTTAGGAAAATAACTACATAGTAAGTGCTTTGCTTGGGTCCATTTTACACTGATGAAAAATACCTGCTTTGGGTTCATTTTGAAAGTCCTTGTACGTGGATGATATAAATACAAGTGGACCCTGAGTATTTGACCCATGCCTAAAGCAAGCTCAGGTGAAAACTCAATTTTGGCTAAACTGTCACCTGCGCCATTTTGTAAAAATTTTGTTAAGTTTTTCTTTTGATCTAAATAATCTTATTTATGTTTCAATTTGTTCTACCTACAGGAGTGCGGTCAGTACTAAACAAGTATTCAAGAATCACAATTTTATCATCAGAAATAAATCCAGTTACACCAAACCACTTTGGACAGAAATATTTTGGAACAGATTGACGCTTGTGATTCAAAGTAGACTTGAATTGTTCTGCATCATGTGAACCTCCTGAACCCAGTAACACCAAACCACTTTGGCCAGAAATATTTTGGAGCGGATTGACGCTTGCTATCCGCAGTAGACTTGAATTGTTCTTTGTCATGTGAACCTCCTGAACCCTGTAACACCAAACCACTTAGGCCAGAAATATTTTGGAATGGATTGATGGTTGCTATCCGCAGTAGACTTGAATTATTCTGTGTCATGTGAACCTCTTGAACCCTGTAATACAGAAATATTTTGGAACAGATTGACACTTGCTATCTGCAGTAGACTTGAATTGTTCTGTGTCATGTGAACCTTCTGAACCCTGTAACACCAAACCACTTTGGCCAGAAATATTTTGGAACAGATTGATGCTTGCTATTCGAAATAGATTTGAATTGTTTTGTGTCATGTGAACCTCCTGAACTCTGTAACACCAAACCACTTTGGACAGAAATATTTTGGAACAGATTGATGCTTGCTACCTGCAGTAGACTTGAATTGTTCTGTGTCATGTGAACCTCCTGAACCCTGTAACACCAAACCACTTTGGGCAGAAATCAGAGGATGATTTAAGGAAGCCCCATCATGCACTGCAAAAGTGTTATCACAGGAGTTTCAACTGCCACTTAACTTTTCAAATCCCATTGAACTCTGTGCAAAAGATGCTGTTTTAGTATTGTGTGTGTGTCATTATTACTTGGTCGATTTCAGAACAAAAGTGATGTGTGTATGAAGGATAATTCACATCTTCTGTAGATAACATAAAATGTGAAATCGACCAGCAAATTAACAGTGTTTTTATTGTAAATATAGCAGTACAAATTCAAATTTTACCATGCACGTCTATGCAGTGGTGTCATGTTACTCATACAGCTCTGCTCACTGCACAGTTAACCCAGTGGGGTGTTGGGTAGTGCTTAAATCATCCTCTGGGCAGAAATATTTCGCTTGAACTGTTCAGTACCATGTGAAGCTCCTGATTGCTTTGGACAGAGATATTTTGGACTGGATTGATGTTTGCCTAGGATGCTTGAATTACAAGGGAGGGTGTTAGCCGCTTTGAATAGATTTGCTTTTAACAGATGAAAATTGATATGTCATCAAAGCAAGCCATTCTTCTATGTGAAAGATTTGTATGGTTATTCTGTTGGTCAGGGCTGTTTAATTTATTATGCCTACTCATACCAGGAGTGAAACTTCTCCAGAGTATAATGGAGTGTTTGCATTTTATCAAGGTTGGCATTTTTTTAATCCCCCCAAAAAATTCATTTGATTTAAATTGATTTTTCAAATTCTTTTTATTCCAAGACCTGCTATACCCCATGATATAGTCAAAAAAAGAGACCAGTGGAATACTAGACTTACACGCAATCCAATCAGGTATTTACAAATAATTGATAAAATCATGGGGGAAAACCCGCACCTTGAAGATGAATTTTTAGCAATAGATAAAATGACATATAGAGGTGTTTTAATTGTATCCAAAAGAGATAGAACTTCCAAGTATTAGGAATGAAGTAAAACAGTCAATTTAAGTCAACTTAAATTCATCAAAAATGGTAAAATCGTGATTTAAATACTAGTAACTTGTGATTTAAATTAATTGATTTAAATTGTGCCAAACTATAGCAAGATTACATTTCATATCCGTCAGCATTTTCTCTAATCATTTGGAAGCCTCTCAAGATTAAAATAATGGGGTAACATGTGAAGTTTCCAATAGGGTTACAGAGGTGAACTTTACTTTTGTATCTACATGGCTAAATGAGTTATAAATGCCCTTTAAAATCCATACACCTCATATCAAAGATAAGACCTTAAATCTTCCACACAGAGAGGGTGAATTTCAAAAGGGGTTACCTGAATGGGTGGCTCCATTTGAAATCTACACCCCCTGTGTGGAAGATTAAGGTCATGTCATCCATGGGGTGTATGGATTTAAACTGGAATAGCCCAATTGTCTCTGAATTAACTGCTCTCTATTGATGAGAAATACATTCATGAGAATATGTGATGCGATCAAGCAAAATCAGTTGGAACTCGGATATATTGATTTTGAGATATAGGCAAACAAAGGAACTATTTCTTTTTGTTTCCTCTTGTTTTGAAATCTCTTTATTGCTCATATGATCATACCTTTGGAACAGGTTGTTCAATTTAAATGCAGTTTTCTGCAAAATCCAGCTCTGTAAATGATTTTTATTATCCTATAAGAAAATGAAAATTTCTGAGTTACGACTGATTTTGTTTGATCGCATCACATATAAAACTTTCACCTTGGATAGCCGATTATGTACATCTGGCACTAATATGGTATATAAAGTCAAGTTTTTAGTACTGGTACTTTTGTCCTGGTAAGCGATGGTTACAATTGATCACATAGAAGAGGCGAGGTCTCCACTCTCCACCCCTTCTTCGTGCCAGTGACCAATGGTTCAACCATGCATGGATCCAGGGGGTTCTTTGGTGGCTACAGCAAAAAAAAATAGAGAAAAAAGAAAGAAAGCGGGAAAGAAAAAAGTATGCACCAAATTGTGCGAATTGAGTTCAGAAATGCAAAATTTTCCTAGGCCCCCTTGCAACCCCCACCAGTGGGCCAGCCCTTGGACATATGTTTTGGTCACTCACTTTACAGCACCCCGGGGGAAGCAGTCCTGGATCCGCTGGTGGGTTGAACCATCTTGTTCTCATGACCATTGATCAGCCAATTGGCTTGTTTATCGCTTCTGTGTTCACGCTCAACACATAGCACAGACCACAAAAGTAAGTAAAAAATTTATTTAAATAACTCCAAAGCAGGTTTGCTAACATGTTCCAGGTTTTATGAGAATGGGTCACAAATTAATGTATATTGAATTGAAAAAGTAATACTGTATCGGAATAATCGTAATCAATATTCAACTTGTTTGAAACAGAAATAAAATAAAATGAACATGAACGTTCAGCATGTGACCATCACATCAAAACACTGCAATTTGTCTTCAAACACTATGATGTACATTTTAAAGAACTGCTTTTTGCTTTAAAATTACACATAGGATATAGAATCTATTGATTGATTTGGTGACAAATTAAATATAGTACAAATTTCTTAATATTTTCTGTATTTTTCTGCACATTATTTTCTTCATTTTGACAAAATGAGTGAAAAATATTTTGCACAGATTTTTGGGCCATTTCACTTATCAAAACAAACAAAAAGTGTCCAATTAACAGCACCTTACATGAAAGGTCAGTTCGCCCATTTTTATCGCCTTATCTTCAATTTTACATATGGGTTTCTGACAACTGCCATAATTTAATGTTATGGTTCATCACATTATTACATGAATTGAACATTGAACTCTCATTGGCTTATTATTTGTATTATATACCAGCTTTATTATAATAAAATCATGTTCGGTTCTCTCAAAGTGGAGATGGAAAACCTATGTTATCATTGTTTTATTCTCCCATGGTACAATATGAAAGTTTTTCTTTGGCAAATTGGGTGTCAAAATTATATGCGTCCAAGATCGGAATCATTCAATAGTAATTAAAAGCTTCCAAACTTGAGTCAGTGTCTTGGCTAAATAAGAAAGTTTGGGAAGTGACCATAGCAGGCTTCAACAGTAATACTGCTATGCATGCCACCATATACCATGTCCTCAGCTGATAGTCATTCTTGAAGTACTTGTCTAAATATTCAAATGAGATGTCATCTTACATCTACATGTATGTTAATTGTTTGTATGCAAGCCTGTGTTAGATATGAAAATTGAAATGTTTTGGGAAACTTGTTCAAACTTCCTGGGTGGGCCATTGGTCAATTGACGAGGGGGTATCATGCATGACCAAAGATACATGTAAAAAGGGTCTTTTTTCATGATCAGGTACTGTACGTACATTCGTGAGTAGGGTATTAGTATCTAAAACAAGGAAATTTAGGAACTAGATGGACAGCAGTTCTCGGATGTCGCAGTTCTCGGATGTCACCGTGATGCCTCCACCTAACTTGACCCAATGGAGGGATTTGGCACACAAAGGTTGATACAAAGTTTCAAGCCTCTAGGGCAGACTGACTTTGACCTCAGATGACCCAAGAATGACCTTTAAAGAATTTGCTTTTACTAATTTGACCTCAGATGACCCCGGGTGATCTAAAAATGACCTTCCAAAACTTTGGCTCTAAATGTTGACTGCCCACTAAGTTCCATGCCCATAGGAGTTTTAATAATTTGACCTCAGATGACCCCAAAATGACCTTCCAAAAATTTGACTCTAGAGGGCGCAACACTAAATCACTCCGCATTTTATGTAAGAACGAAATTCGGCTAATATAGTCCATAGTGAATATGAGATTGTAGCGACCATATCTACCGACATGTTCACTTTAAATCACTCAATAGTGGCTCATATGAATTCGACAAGTGTCTTTAATGATAACATGCAGAAAAAAACTGGACAATTGATCTCAAAAGCAATTCTCTGTGGCGGATTAAGAAAACCCCATTTTGAAATGTGAGTGGTGAGTTTAGTATATTTTTAGCTATTTTTTTTTGCACCGCAAAATAGCGAAAAAAAAGTCAATGGCGCTTGAAGTAGGCCGAATTCACACGTTATCCTATGGGCCGCTGAATTAGTGCTGCGCCCCCTTGTAACGGCCGTCGTTATGAACGCGTTCCTTTTACATTCTTCGCGCAAAATAAGAGATGCGCTTCACAAAATGTGTTCTATTTCAATCATGATGATAAACAAAGATTACAAAAAGTCATCCTCATGAAAAATTATTGGAAAAAAACACTTTATTGGCCGAGTAGGCGCCTACAAAGTCTAGATATGCGTCCAAAAATCCTCAAAAATGGATTTTAAGGTTAATAGACATTGTTAATCTGCATGAAGCCGTTTTGATGAATGTTCAGTAGGCCTACGCAAAAGATCGTAATTGTTACCACTGGAACGGGGGGGGGGTATTTATACTTCAAACTCAGTAATAAATGATTTGCAAAAGAAAATGGCAACACTGATAATCTAGAAAAGAAATTAAACTTGGTTCAAAGACGTGCTCAAATTGTCGTCTGTCACTAGTTTTGTGGGTTTTGTACAAACTTTCGCATATTGGAGGAAAAGTCGAAATATTCAATTTTCGGCATTTCAGCACTGATCTTTAAAACATCATTTCTCTTGAACGGAATGTCGCAGAGACATGAAATCTTCGGTGTTGAGCTTCAAATTTTCTCTAGATTACATAATGAGTAATAAATGTGGATTTTAAAACCTTTTAACACCTTGTAACGGCCGTCGTTATGAACGCGTTCCTTTTACATTCTTCGCGCAAAATAAGAGATGCGCTTCACAAAATGTGTTCTATTTCTCAATCATGATGATAAACAAAGATTACAAAAAGTCATCCTCATGAAAAATTATTGGAAAAAAACACTTTATTGGCCGAGTAGGCGCCTACAAAGTCTAGATATGCGTCCAAAAATCCTCAAAAAGGCTCAAAAATGGATTTTAAGGTTAATAGACATTGTTAATCTGCATGAAGCCGTTTTGATGAATGTTCAGTAGGCCTACGCAAAAAGATCGTAATTGTTACCACTGGAACGGGGGGTATTTATACTTCAAACTCAGTAATAAATGATTTGCAAAAGAAAATGGCAACACTGATAATCTAGAAAAGAAATTAAACTTGGTTCAAAGACGTGCTCAAATTGTCGTCTGTCACTAGTTTTGTGGGTTTTGTACAAACTTTCGCATATTGGAGGAAAAGTCGAAATATTCGATTTTCGGCATTTCAGCACTGATCTTTAAAACATCATTTCTCTTGAACGGAATGTCGCAGAGACATGAAATCTTCGGTGTTGAGCTTCAAATTTTCTCTAGATTACATAATGAGTAATAAATGTGGATTTTAAAACCTTTTAACACCTTGTAACGGCCGTCGTTATGAACGCGTTCCTTTTACATTCTTCGCGCAAAATAAGAGATGCGCTTCACAAAATGTGTTCTATTTCAATCATGATGATAAACAAAGATTACAAAAAGTCATCCTCATGAAAAATTATTGGAAAAAACACTTTATTGGCCGAGTAGGCGCCTACAAAGTCTAGATATGCGTCCAAAAATCCTCAAAAAGGCTCAAAAATGGATTTTAAGGTGGCGGTGTACTCTCAGATATGCATGTAGTAAAAGTGCAATAACTTTGTAATTATTCGCGCAAGATGTATAAAAGTATACATTTTATGAAGGCAAGACATCAATAAATCTTAATATAAATACAGATTTGGGGTAAAAACAACAATTATGAAGAAAATCACAAAAAGTGAGTTTTTTTTTTTTTTTGTTAGGTACATCATAACAATAAAACACTCTTTCCAAAATATTTTATTTTGTTTTTTGCTCAATCTTGAGGCTCCATTCCAAAAACGGTTTTTTTATTTTTTTGATATTGGCCTTATTTTTTGAGATATTGACCATATAAGGCATCAAATTGAACTTTTTAAAATTCACAAACGCCTATTTGCACAAAATGATGCCTAAAATCATAAATAGACCAAAATATAAAAAAATGAGAAAACCGTTTCTTGAGTCGATCATGCTTTTTACGAAGATCATATTTGCTTACCTATAGATGTTGTATTTATTGAGTTATCGTGTACCTAAATCGTCAATTTACCGAGAAAAACATTGAAATAATGGCCGTTGAAGTTTAAAGTGGTCACATTATGCACTTTCATCTAATCTTACAGGAGAATGCGGCGGTTTTCGTTTTTCTACCTTATATAACGTGAACATCAGGTAAATCCACAGCCCCTTGAGAAGTTTGAGCGAAATCCATTCATAACTTGATATTTAAATCGGGGAAAGAACTTGAAAAAACACACATTTTATCAGCTAAAACGGAGCCATTTGACCGCTAGGTTTTTGTGAAATCAGTGCTTCCGTGGTGCTTCCATAAGATGCGCCGCGCATGTAGATAAGCGTTGCGTATGCGTAGCGTATTTGTGCGTTAACAAATTGCGCGATACGCAACGCGATGCGCGGTTGCGCGCGTGTACCCTGCTGGTACAACAAAGATTTTCTTTCCTTTTCAATTTCAAATACGAGTGGAATAGTGAAATAAAATCCTTAAAATATTGCAGTTGGAGTTTACAAATCTGGATTTTCATTCCTAAAAAATAAAAAAAACATAACAAAGTACAAACTTATCAAAAAACTCAATTTTGCGAAAGAAACCATGTCTAGAGTACACAGCCGCGTTAAGGTTAATAGACATTGTTAATCTGCATGAAGCCGTTTTGATGAATGTTCAGTAGGCCTACGCAAAAAGATCGTAATTGTTATCACTGGACTCGGGGGGGGGGTATTTATACTTCAAACTCAGTAATAAATGATTTGCAAAAGAAAATGGCAACACTGATAATCTAGAAAAGAAATTAAACTTGGTTCAAAGACGTGCTCAAATTGTCGTCTGTCACTAGTTTTGTGGGTTTTGTACAAACTTTCGCATATTGGAGGAAAAGTCGAAATATTCGATTTTCGGCATTTCGGCACTGATCTTTAAAACATCATTTCTCTTGAACGGAATGTCGCAGAGACATGAAATCTTCGGTGTTGAGCTTCAAATTTTCTCTAGATTACATAATGAGTAATAAATGTGGATTTTAAAACCTTTTAACACCTTGTAACGGCCGTCGTTATGAACGCGTTCCTTTTACATTCTTCGCGCAAAATAAGAGATGCGCTTCACAAAATGTGTTCTATTTCAATCATGATGATAAACAAAGATTACAAAAAGTCATCCTCATGAAAATTATTGGAAAAAACACTTTATTGGCCGAGTAGGCGCCTACAAAGTCTAGATATGCGTCCAAAAATCCTCAAAAAGGCTCAAAAATGGATTTTAAGGTTAATAGACATTGTTAATCTGCATGAAGCCGTTTTGATGAATGTTCAGTAGGCCTACGCAAAAAGATCGTAATTGTTACCACTGGAACGGGGGGGGGGGGGGGATTTATACTTCAAACTCAGTAATAAATGATTTGCAAAAGAAAAATGGCAACACTGATAATCTAGAAAAGAAATTAAACTTGGTTCAAAGACGTGCTCAAATTGTCGTCTGTCACTAGTTTTGTGGGTTTTGTACAAACTTTCGCATATTGGAGGAAAAGTCGAAATATTCGATTTTCGGCATTTCGGCACTGATCTTTAAAACATCATTTCTCTTGAACGGAATGTCGCAGAGACATGAAATCTTCGGTGTTGAGCTTCAAATTTTCTCTAGATTACATAATGAGTAATAAATGTGGATTTTAAAACCTTTTAACACCTTGTAACGGCCGTCGTTATGAACGCGTTCCTTTTACATTCTTCGCGCAAAATAAGAGATGCGCTTCACAAAATGTGTTCTATTTCAATCATGATGATAAACAAAGATTACAAAAAGTCATCCTCATGAAAAATTATTGGAAAAAAACACTTTATTGGCCGAGTAGGCGCCTACAAAGTCTAGATATGCGTCCAAAAATCCTCAAAAGGCTCAAAATGGATTTTAAGGTTAATAGACATTGTTAATCTGCATGAAGCCGTTTTGATGAATGTTCAGTAGGCCTACGCAAAAAGATCGTAATTGTTACCACTGGAACGGGGGGGTATTTATACTTCAAACTCAGTAATAAATGATTTGCAAAAGAAAATGGCAACACTGATAATCTAGAAAAGAAATTAAACTTGGTTCAAAGACGTGCTCAAATTGTCGTCTGTCACTAGTTTTGTGGGTTTTGTACAAACTTTCGCATATTGGAGGAAAAGTCGAAATATTCGATTTTCGGCATTTCAGCACTGATCTTTAAAACATCATTTCTCTTGAACGGAATGTCGCAGAGACATGAAATCTTCGGTGTTGAGCTTCAAATTTTCTCTAGATTACATAATGAGTAATAAATGTGGATTTTAAAACCTTTTAACACCTTGTAACGGCCGTCGTTATGAACGCGTTCCTTTTACATTCTTCGCGCAAAATAAGAGATGCGCTTCACAAAATGTGTTCTATTTCAATCATGATGATAAACAAAAGATTACAAAAGTCATCCTCATGAAAATTATTGGAAAAAAACACTTTATTGGCCGAGTAGGCGCCTACAAAGTCTAGATATGCGTCCAAAAATCCTCAAAAAGGCTCAAAAATGGATTTTAAGGTTAATAGACATTGTTAATCTGCATGAAGCCGTTTTGATGAATGTTCAGTAGGCCTACGCAAAAAGATCGTAATTGTTACCACTGGAACGGGGGGGGTATTTATACTTCAAACTCAGTAATAAATGATTTGCAAAAGAAAATGGCAACACTGATAATCTAGAAAAGAAATTAAACTTGGTTCAAAGACGTGCTCAAATTGTCGTCTGTCACTAGTTTTGTGGGTTTTGTACAAACTTTCGCATATTGGAGGAAAAGTCGAAATATTCGATTTTCGGCATTTCAGCACTGATCTTTAAAACATCATTTCCCTTGAACGGAATGTCGCAGAGACATGAAATCTTCGGTGTTGAGCTTCAAATTTTCTCTAGATTACATAATGAGTAATAAATGTGGATTTTAAAACCTTTTAACACCTTGTAACGGCCGTCGTTATGAACGCGTTCCTTTTACATTCTTCGCGCAAAATAAGAGATGCGCTTCACAAAATGTGTTCTATTTCAATCATGATGATAAACAAAGATTACAAAAAGTCATCCTCATGAAAATTATTGGAAAAAAACACTTTATTGGCCGAGTAGGCGCCTACAAAGTCTAGATATGCGTCCAAAAATCCTCAAAAAGGCTCAAAAATGGATTTTAAGGTTAATAGACATTGTTAATCTGCATGAAGCCGTTTTGATGAATGTTCAGTAGGCCTACGCAAAAAGATCGTAATTGTTACCACTGGAACGGGGGGGGTATTTATACTTCAAACTCAGTAATAAATGATTTGCAAAAGAAAATGGCAACACTGATAATCTAGAAACGAAATTAAACTTGGTTCAAAGACGTGCTCAAATTGTCGTCTGTCACTAGTTTTGTGGGTTTTGTACAAACTTTCGCATATTGGAGGAAAAGTCGAAATATTCGATTTTCGGCATTTCAGCACTGATCTTTAAAACATCATTTCTCTTGAACGGAATGTCGCAGAGACATGAAATCTTCGGTGTTGAGCTTCAAATTTTCTCTAGATTACATAATGAGTAATAAATGTGGATTTTAAAACCTTTTAACACCTTATAAGAGGGCGCAACACTAAATCACTCCGCATTTTATGTAAGAACGAAATTCGGCTAATATAGTCCATAGTGAATATGAGATTGTAGCGACCATATCTACCGACATGTTCACTTTAAATCACTCAATAGTGGCTCATATGATTTCGACAAGTGTCTTTAATGATAACATGCAGAAAAAAACTGGACAATTGATCTCAAAAGCAATTCTCTGTGGCGGATTAAGAGAAAACCCCATTTTGAAATGTGAGTGGTGAGTTTAGTATATTTTTAGCTATTTTTTTTTTTTTTTTAAAATAGCGAAAAAAGTCAATGGTCATCGATATATGTCGACAAAAGTTTTGGAATCTAGATAAACAGAGCTTTAATTTGATACCAAATTTATTTTGCCATGTATTGCAGGGACGCCAGGAATGGCGCTTGAAGTAGGCCGAATTCACACGTTATCCTATGGGGCGCTGAATTAGTGCTGCGCGGGGCAGACTGAATTTGACCTCAGATGACCCAAGAATTTGCTTTTAATAATTTGACCTCAGGTGACCCCAAAATGACCTTCCAAAAAGTTTCATGCGCATAGGACAGTTTTCAGTAATTTGACCTCATGACCCCTGGTGACCCCAAAATGACCTTCCAGAAATTTGACTCTAAATGTTGACTACCCACCAAGTTGCATGCCCATACAAGTTTTTACTAATTTGACCTCAGATGACCCCTAGGTAACCCCAGATGACCTTCCAAAAATTTGGCTCTAAATGTTGACTGTACCTACCAAGTTTCCTGCCCATATGTTAATTTGTACTAATTTGACCTCAGATCACCCCTGGATGACCTCTGATGACCCCAAAATGACTTTCCAAAAATTTGGCCCTGAATGTTGATAGTACCCACCAAGTTCCATGTCCATACGACAGTCTTAAATAATTTGACCTCAGATGACCCCAAAATGACCTTCCAAAAATTTGGCCCTAAATGTTGACTGTACCCAGAGTGCAGCTATGACCCACGTTTTGTAGGAATAGGATTTGAACTGTTCATATCAGACCAAATTTACAAAATGACCTTAGACCTCAGTATATGACCTTGAACTCTAACCAAAAAAAGTATCCAGGGTTTCTGACCATGACCCACCTATCCTGAAGTCAATCCGACCATCCATGCCCGAGATACAGCATCCAGACGGAAGCATGGATATTGCAAAAACAGTATGCCTCATGGTGGAGGCATAAAAAGGGTGTAGGTCCTATGTTAAGTGTTTTGGGTCCTTTGAGACCAAAAAATGCCAGAATATGCTAATTTTGGGCCCCGTGTTCAGGATAGTTACGCAATTTTAACCCTCATTCTCAAACGATTAGGATTGAGTTGTTTTATCCTACAAAACAATGTGTTTTTAATTAAAATGTTTTTTTCTGAAATCGGTGAAATCATTGGGCAACCAACTTTAAACGGGACAGGAATGAATTTGGCTACATGGATGATGTTCAGGCATGAGAATGATCATCCATGAAAAGACCTACCTGCCTGAAATGTTTGAAAGAAGCCTGAAAAAGTGTGTGAAATTGGGCTAAAAAGGCACAAAAATGGCTGAAATTAAAAGAAAGTGCAGAAATTTGGACAACAAAAAAGCCTGAATTCAGGTTTAAACCCGAAAATTCTCATGCCTGGATGTTACATTAAGGTTACACAAAGAGACGTATAAAAAACGTATAAAAGACGTATAAAGTTGTTCTCTAAAACAGAGTTTTCTCAGTAATCAAATATCGCAGCGAGTGAAATGTTGGTGCATTGGATGTAGCTTAACATTTTTGTGTGTGTTATATAGGCCCTACAAATTATTAGAATAAATTTGAAAATCCTTCGTTTAAAGCATTTTTACCCACCATGTTCACAAGATCAAAAACGCGTTCTTCAACCGTTAAAACAGAGTGGTGCAATCAGTGACTTTAAATACAAGAAATTGTATCCCACCAGTGAGGAGACACCAAAATTCTACGGGCTCCCAAAGGTACACAAGCCCACCATGCCTTTACGCCCCATTGTTGCATGTAGAGGAGCGATCTCATACGAGACTGCAAAATTTACTGCGGAGATTATTGGCCCTCTGGTTGGGCGATCGCCACACCATTTGAAGAACAGTAAGGAGTTGGTTGAGAAATTACAACATGTTCAGCTTACCAATGACGAAATCCTCGTAAGTTACGATGTAACTGCTTTGTTTACTTGCACACCGGTAAATGAATCGCTCCGCATTATTGACACTCGCCTGAGAAATGACACCACCCTTCATGAACGCACTGAACTCAATGTCGATCAGATCATGACTTTGCTTGAGTACGACACGGTTTCAGATTTGAAGCAGGTTTCACTGCCAAAAATGGCAAAATATAAAGTTTCAAAAAATATTGTTTTAAATATGTTTTCTAGACTGAAATTTTGTGCAGAATTCATTTCTGAAGTCAGAAATGCACAATCTGTCATTGTTTTCCTGATATGAGCATTACAGTAGAGGCATATGCTTTTGACGGAAATAAAAATATGAGATCCATAAGTGACAACATCATCACAACATATTTGAACTCTATTGGCACACTTATAAAGGCTCTGCAAGGCTCACATCATGTTGTAGTGCAAGTCTGACATCTGATTGGTGCACACACATTGAATATAGGTTACATGATTGCGCAATATTACAGGTACTAATTGTTCCCGATTTTGCTCAAAAATGGGGTGGCGAGTCAATTTGATAAAAAAATTAGAACTCAAAAAATATGCATTTTAGCACAAGTTTGATACTATATCCTTGTAGTACTGTATCATGGGAATAACTGATTAGTTTTTCTGAAGTCAGAAATGCAAAATCTGTCATTGTTTTCCTGATATGAGCATTACAGTAGAGGCATATGCTTTTGATGGAAATAAAAATATGAGATCCATAAGTGACAACATCATCACAACATATTTGAACTCTATTGGCACACTTATAAAGGCTCTGCAAGGCTCACACCATGTTGTAGTGCAAGTCTGACATCTGATTGGTGCACACACATTGAATATAGGTCACATGATTGCGCAATATTACAGGTACTAATTGTTCCAGATTTTGCTCAAAAATGGGGTGGCGAGTCAATTTGATAAAAAATTAGAACTCAAAAATATGCATTTTAGCACAAGTTTGGTACTATATCCCTGTAGTACTGTATCATGGGAATAACTGATTAGTTTCTGAAACGTCGCCCTCATATTTTTTTTTTTGCGATTTTTCGAAATGCCAAATTGTACGTAATTTACAGATGTCACAAATTGATAAAAAAATTAGAAAAGAAAATTGAGATGGAATGGAAAGATATTAATGTTATACCCAAGTAGGAACTTATACTGTGCATAACTGATTAGTTTTTCAAGCCTATAGCTCTTGTAGTTTTCTTGTAATCCCGATTTTTATAAATGGCGGGAATTTTTACACACATCCAAATTTTAAGGGGTAGGGGAAACATTTTTACATTTTGCAAGTCTTTTTTCCTTAGTTAAAATGAACAAAGTTAGGTATCAAATGAAAGCCCATTCAATACTGCATAGACTGGTAGGTCAACCATCACTGTAGCACCTTCCTATCAAGAGTTATGATTTTTCAAATCAATTGTTTTGCCGAAAACGGCTTATTTTGGCATATCAATTGTCACGAGGCATGTCATATTTGAATGATTCTGGCGCGCAAATGATTAAGTCAATCACAAAACAAATACCTGAATCCATCAAATAGTACCCTCAGCTGATATGTTAACATTTTAAAGGGCCATATCTATGTATATTGTAGACTCTATGAGTATACAAAGTTGGCATGTGAAAATTTTTGTCACCCAAAAAGTGCGTTTTTCGGGCAAAATCGGCCACAAATCAACATTTTGTAGCAAAACGATGTACAATGCACGCGTTTTGACAAAAAAATCATGTTCTACAAACAATTTTACCCTAGAAAAGACACCTTAGAAATTAAACATAGCTATTTTCACTCTGGGGTGAATTTTTACACACTTTGGCAGTGAAACCTGCTTCAAATCTGAGACCATGTCGTACTCACTTACCACCACGTACTTTCAATACGACAATGTGTTTTACCAACAAATTGAAGGGGCGGCCATGGGGTCCCCGGTATCCCCAATTGTAGCAAATCTTTTTATGGAGGATTTGAACAGAAGGCCCTCGCTTAGTTTCACAGCCCCCAAAATTTTGGGGTCGTTTAGTGGATGATACCCTGGTGATCATCGATAAGAACTTGATCGACGAGTTTACTGAGCACATTAACAACCAACATCATGCCATCAAGTTTACCTTGGACAAAGAGTCGGAAGGCTGCTTACCGATGCTTGATGTATCTGTGTCGCGAGATGATGTGGGCAATTTAAGCTTCAAAGTGTACCGTAAACCAACACATACGGACCAGTATCTGGGTTTCGCGTCCAACCATCCACTGCAACACAAACTTGGAGTAATTCGCACCTTATGTGACCGCGCTAATTCCATTGTCACCAAGGAGGAAGAGCGGACACAAGAACTTGACAAGGTTCGTAGATCTCTGGCCATTTGTGGCTATGAAGATTGGAGCTGGGTTACTGCCAGAAAGAAACGGGAACCCAAACCTCAGTCAAGAAACAATCAAGTCAACCTAAGGGAGTGTCTCCATCCCTTACATTCCGGGACTATCGGAGTCCATTCAGCGGTTGCTACGGTCTAATGGTATCATCACCCACATTAAACCAACGAACACTATCAGATCTGTTTTAGTCAATCCTAAGGACAAGACGGATAAACTGGACAAGTGTGGTGTGGTGTACCACATCCCCTGTGGTGACTGTACTTCATCGTACATCGGTGAGAGTGCCCGCTCACTTAGGGACGCGACTCGTCGAACATGGGAAAACGCCATCATCCCCAGTCAATGAACATGTTTCTGGCTCCGCCCACCCTATTGATTGGGAAGGGGTCAAAATTCTGGCCAGGGAAGAGAACTGGCGTCAAGGAAGCTATACAAATTAAGCGCAATGAGAGTGATCTGAACAGAGACAAGAGGCGCCACCACCTTCCCCCACCTATGACTCGGTCATCCATTCATCTGACCGTCGGAGGTCAACATCAGTTGCTACTTCCGGTCAGATGACCCAATTTCCGCTACCAACCAAAACATCAGTCGGCATTGAAGACCAGTGGATGCTGGTGCAGGCCACCAACCTCCTGGCGTAAGTCGTGAGAACTTTTTTTAAATTTGTACTTTCTCGATGCGTTCCATGAGGTTTTTTTCAAATGTGCGCTCCGTATAAATCCACACCGAGCGATTGTTTTCTTCTTTTTCGTATTGTATTACAAATCGATCAAAGAAATAATGTTGCCATGGGGAAGAACCAAATACAGTACCGATTAAATTTTAAAAGCCCGTTTTGGGGGAAAATTTTGTTGGAATTTGCTTGAGAAAAAGCTGGTTTGTGAAATTATCGATATCTTGATTACGAGACGTTAATTTAGACATCTGAATACCTACATTATTTCTCAACATTCTGCCAATTGCTATTCCATTTGATTTTCACTCCAAATTGAAGCTAGTTTTGCAAAAACGAGGTTTTCCTCCATCAGTTCGTTCAAAATTTCAGCGCCGACATGCGTGTTTATTCTAAGAGCCATAATGCGGACGCGATTGTAATCATGTAATTACATCCAATTATAGTTATATCATCCGCTTTGAGAACAATCAATTGCGTAAGCTGATCTATGGCCAAGTGGATAGAGCGTTGGACTGGGAATCTAATGTGAACTATTTTTGTGGGTTCGAGTCTCCGTGTGGCTGAATTTTCTTTTTTTTTTCTCTTTTCTCATTTTTACTTCCTTTCTTTCCTCTTTTCTTTCTCCTTTCTTTTTCATTTCATTTTTTTCATTTCTTTCTTTCTTTTTCGTTCATTTTCTTTCTCTCTCTTTCTTTCTCTTTTCACTATTTCTTTATTCTTTCTTGCTCCTTTCTTTTTAGTTTTATTTGATTGATTCGCTGAGTGCAGTGAATCGTGACTGATTGTTTTTCACTTTATATAATTCAGAAATTTGTAGGCCTGCTAAGTCTGTCTTGTTGATTTTCATCCCAAATTCGATTTAGGCCTACAAATAATTGCTTTTTGATATTGTTGTTGTTGCCTACCCTTACATTGTAATCGGGGGAATAGCAGCATTGATTTCATCAAAGATATCAAGGCTATAAATTCAAAATCAACACAATTTCCAGGCGTAGCTTGACGAAGTGCCCCAATCAATTTTAAAATTTATAAAATCCTTGTGAAAATTGCAAAACGGCTTGTGCCCCCCGGCATCCGAGCTCCGGGCACGAGCTAAGCCAAGTTTCATAGCCTTTTCATGTCTTGACCGTGGATCGATATTCTATTGTAAGTAGGCCTACGTCCCGGTACGCTTGTTCATTTTCTGCATGGCTGTTTCTGTTATGAACTTACGCCCCTCTGAAATCAAGCGCATGAAAAACTCTCGGCTAACTTTAAGATCACACATTATTCGCCAATTACAATCCCCCTTTATGCGAGGAGGACCTTAATCCGGCAGTATAACTTCTTCCTTTTATGCCTAGATTGCCAGTTCGAGGCTCTCCTTACGATCATACGATTTCACACTCCACTACGTCTTCTTTCCTGAAAACTTCACCTTGCAATACGAAGGTTCTAGGATTGATTCTGACTTTTGTTTTAATTGATCTTATTTTTTAGTATGGAAGTGTCCAGAGAGTTGCAATGGGAGTTACAATGTTAGAGTATCAGGGTTAATACCATAATCTGGCAATAAAGGTTGACCCCATTAAATCCTATTGTGAAGTATTAACGGTGACATATTTTCCAATTTTACTGGGGTAACAAAGCATTCTAGACACAGCAAACAATTTCTGATTTGGCTTTTTATTGCATGACGAGCAATTTGAGACCACTTTCGTCAAAATCGGAGCATTTTTAATTTTTGACCCCAATGGAGCCAAAAAAATAGTGACCGTCCCTTGGTTTCACGTTTTGGCCTATAACTCAAAAACGGAATGTCACAGATTGATTAAACTATACTTTTTCTCAATCGTTATGACCAGAGGAATAATTTGATGTGCATTTTAACAAAATCTGAGCAATTTTGAAATTTGACCCCTTACTTTAAATGACCCCGTGGGACATTTTTTTTTCACTGGTAACATCAAAATTCCTAATTGTGATGTCCTAAAACTCATGTTAGAAATTAGTTATAAGGGGGTGCTCGTGAACCCCTCCTGGCTATTAGACTATTATCACTCGCCTACATTTGGTGTAATACTAATCTCGCCTACAGCTCACCTGACAAGTTTTTAGGAGAGTGATTTGTCACTCGCCAGCAATTTTCAAAAGACAAGGCCTGCATTTGTGGCTACTATGTTATGCTAAATGGCTGACTAAATCACTACCAAACTTGCGCTGAACTAAAATCTAGTCATGCACTTCCAGTTTTAAGCCCTCAATCATAAATCCTAACCAAGCTTTTACATAGCAAAAGAAAGACACAAACAATCTTCATATTCGGTTCTCTTCAATGAGATTCCTTTTTTTATTTTGTGAACTTCTGTATATTTTTTTTCCGCTCACAATTGAATGGGCTGTTGCTTCATCAACATTCCACCCATACAGACAAAGATCCTGTTAACCACAATGCAAATTACAATCACCTCAAAAGAAATACAATTTTACATTTCCAAAGAGGTGATATATTCTGTTGCAATGGACTTGGACCTTAATTAATACATTGTCATTAACAGGATCTGGCCAATTGCACTTGTAATCAAATAAATGTGTAGAGAAATGATCTCTTGAAATCAAATCCTCATTTCAATTTATTTTACCACAAGTATTACATGATATTGACAACAATATTGATGTTTCAAGTTTCGTTTTTGTTGGGTTATTCATAGTCTCAGGAAAAGTTGTATGCTCGTGTTACTGCGATTTAAGTCTACAAGATGGATGCCTCTATGAGCGTGTTGCGATTCTGCGATCACGTTCCTCTGCGATGGTCAGACGGATACCCTTACCCTTTGGTAGTGAAACCAAACACTTGCTGCCCTTGCCGATGATGAACACGTTGGACATACGAGTGGCGAACATGTGGCCTGAAAAATAATCAAGACGATAAAAGGAAGGAAAAGAAAAAGTTAGGATTTGTGACAGAGATGCTCATAAAATGGCAATCTTTTGTTCTACAATATACGTACGTAAACTACGTATCTATGCATTATGAATGAGGCTGCAGTGCAGTTCTAATGTGATGGATGTAGAGTGGAACACTTCGTGAACTCCTATTACTATTGATTTGAAGCAAACTACCAGTATAAAGTCCATAACTCCTTATGGTAATGCATGGTTATGAATGTCACCAACACCAGTCTCTTGATAGGCACTAAGGTCAGATGGGTTGAATGGCATAACAGGACATGTTTTGGTTTCCAACTGTTCATGCAAGGAGCTGGGAACTACATGTACTATACAAACAATCTTATGCAATTTTGTTGAATTAATCTGGTAGTTTTAGCTTTAAACAGCAATACAAACTCAATACAAATGAACAACTAGGACACAACACACACTAGTAACTACACTACCTACTTGATCAGGGTATTTTAAGTTTTCATCAACACTGTAGCAGTGTGTGTAACAACATTATACATCACTTCAAGTATGCCACTGCAATGAGCCTTGATCCACACAATTCATTGGAGGCAAAGTTCAGTGGAGCAAATGCTCAATGCATTAGCTAAGCCAGACTAGATTTACGCAAGAGGTTATATACCAGAGAGCAGAGAGTCGTAATTCTGCATGTTTGTGTGTAGCTCATGGAAGGCAAAATATTGCAGTACTGCAGTTTACCTCCAGATATTTTTCCTTGTGTCGGGCAATCTGCCAATTTGAAGTGTGCGTTTGATTTTTAGCCTTTGCCAATATATGCTAGGTGTACTTTTTACTATTGGGTTTAGCATTTTTGCAGAAAAGCGAGTACATGCTTAGTATGTAAACGTGATGCGCAGTTTGGACAACTGAGCATCGTTTTTGCATACTTATTGTGTACCAATCGCTTTTAGATCGCTTTTCTGCGAAAGTGATTTTGAGTATAAATTCAGCTTAAATGGACACTCCAACAATCACAACATTATGCCTTGTTTTAAAAACAATTATCGAGCATGAATCACATGGTTTTATTTAAAACAAACTCATATTGACCATTAAAACGAATAAAAACAGCGGGCTCTCAACACACGATATTCGAAATTGCCTATGGTGGCAATGACGTCCCAGTAACACAACGAAGGCTAACGACAATTAAGCACAAATAAACATGATGTCATTGCAGCAGGCAATTTCGGCGTGAGAATTTTGAATATCTCGTGTTGAGATCCGGCTTTTTTATTCGTTTTTATGGTCAATATGAGTTTGTTTTAAATAAGACCATGTGATTTGTGCTTGATAATATTGTTTTTCTAACATATAAGGCATAATGTTGTGATTGCCGGAGTGCTCCTTTAAGTGTCTCCATACTAGTGCCATGCATGCGACCTGATAAACAGTAAAGACAAGACGAGTTACTTCAAATGTGCTATTATGCTATCTATGCGTTATTTATGAGGCTGGAGTGTAGTGCTAACGTGATGGATGTGTAGTGGAACACTTCGTAAAATTCTATTACCATTGAAGTGAACTACCAGTATTAAATTCTTAACTCCCCATATGGGATTGCATGGTTATGACACCGCCGTAAATCCGTAATGGTTGAAAATGGCATTTACATATAACGGAACAAGATGTTATGCACAAGGAGCTTGGCAATACTCTGCACACAATCTTATGCAATTTTTTTTTTTAATAATCTGGTAGTTTCACTATAATATAAACGGCAATATAAACTCAATACAAATGTTCCAACTGTTCATGCAAGGAGCTGGGAACTACATGTACTATACAAACAATCTTATGCAATTTTGTTGAATTAATCTGGTAGTTTTAGCTTTAAACAGCAATACAAACTCAATACAAATGAACAACTAGGACACACCACACACTAGTAACTACACTACCTACTTGATCAGGGTATTTGAAGTTTTCATCAACACTGTAGCAGTGTGTGTAACAACATTATACATCACTTCAAGTATGCCACTGCAATGAGCCTTGATCCACACAATTCATTGGAGGTAAAGTTCAGTGGAGCAAATGCTCAATGCATTAGCTAAACCGCATACTGAACCAACGACTAGATTTACGAAAGAGGTCATATCAGAGAGTCGTAACTCTGCTGTAATTGTATGTAGCTCATGCAATGCAAAATATTGCAGCACTGCAGTTTACCTCCAAATATTTTTCCTTGCGTGCCAGGCATTCTTTCAATTTTAAGTTTGTTTGATTTTCCCAATGCAACAATCCAATACATCAAATTTATTCTGCCAGGTTTTCCATACCAGGCACAACTTCACTATTTGAACCATTGATGGCAAAAAAGATTAACTGAAGCTGAATTTATGCTCAATCACTTCTGCACAAAAAAAATAATGTGCAGTTTGCATACTGAGGGTGCATGTCAATCACTTTTCTGCAAACGCGATAGAGTATAAATTCAGTTTAAGTGTTGTCATACCAATGCCAAGCATGCGGCCTGACAAACAGTAAGGACAAGACAAGTTGAAGTACATTATTATTATTCACTGCTTAGAGCCAGAAATGAGTAAGTGTAAATAGCTGCCTCTGTGAACATGTGGCAATTTACACACAGTATATTGTACTCATCTTAACACAAGGCAGCTATTACACCTTACCCACTTCTGGTACTAAGCAGTCACAGAAGTGGAAGTGCAAATAGCTGCCCCTGTGAACATGTGGCAATTTACACACAGTATATTGTACTCATCTTAACACAAGGCAGCTATTACACCTTACCCACTTCTGGTACTAAGCAGTCACAGAAGTGGAAGTGCAAATAGCTGCCCCTGTGAACATGTGGCAATTTACACACAGTATATTGTACTCATCTTAACACAAGGCAGCTATTACACCTTACCCACTTCTGGTACTAAGCAGTCACAGAAGTGGAAGTGCAAATAGCTGCCCCTGTGAACATGTGGCAATTTACACACAGTATATTGTACTCATCTTAACACAAGGCAGCTATTACACCTTACCCACTTCTGGTACTAAGCAGTCACAGAAGTGGAAGTGCAAATAGCTGCCCCTGTGAACATGTGGCAATTTACACACAGTATATTGTACTCATCTTAACACAAGGCAGCTATTACACCTTACCCACTTCTGGTACTAAGCAGTCACAGAAGTGGAAGTGCAAATAGCTGCCCCTGTGAACATGTGGCAATTTACACACAGTATAATTGTACTCATCTTAACACAAGGCAGCTATTACACCTTACCCACTTCTGGTACTAAGCAGTCACAGAAGTGGAAGTGCAAATAGCCACCCTGTGAACATTTGGCAATTTCCACACAGTATAATTGTACTCATCTTAACACATGGCAGCTATTACACCTTACCCACTTCTGGTACTAAGCAGTCACAGAAGTGGAAGTGCAGATAGCCGCCCTGTGAACATTTGGCAATTTCCACACAGTATAATTGTACTCATCTTAACACAAGGCAGCTATTACACCTTACCCACTTCTGGTACTAAGCAGTCACAGAAGTGGAAGTGCAGATAGCCGCCCTGTGAACATTTGGCAATTTCCACACAGTATAATTGTACTCATCTTAACACATGGCAGCTATTGCACTTTCCCACCTCTGGCACTAAGCAGAGTTAGCAGACGACATTTGTGATTACCATGCTCGTAACATGGCAGTTACTTCAATGTTCTTTTATGCTATTCATGCGTTATTTATGAGGCTGGAGTGTAGTGCTAACATGATGGATGTGTAGTGGAACACTTTGTAAAATTCTATTACCATTGAAGCGAACTACCAGTATTAAATTCAGAACTCCCCATATGTGATTGCCCCAGGGGTGATTGCATGGTTATGACACCAGCGTAAATCCGGAATGGTTGAACATTGCATTAACATAACGAGGCAAGATTATATTTCCAACTTATGCATAAGGAGCTTGGCACTACTCTACACACAATCTTGTGCATTTTTTTTTATTAATCTGGTAGTTTCGCTATAATATAAACAGCAATATAAACTCAATACAAATGAACTACTATGACACAACACAATACATGACACAACTACACTACCTACTTGATCAGGGTATTTAAAGTTTTCATCAACACTGTAGCAGTGTGTGTAACAACATTATACATCACTTCAAGTATGCCACTGCAATGAGCCTTGATCCACAGTGTTCACATATGCACTGTGGGGCAAATGCTCACTGCAGTAGCTATGCCTCCGCGTATTGAACCAAAAACTTAATTTACCAAAGAGGTTATTTACAGAGTTCCGACTCTGATCTGTTTGTGTGTCGCTTTTGGAGGGCACAAAAGTGCACTTTTACCTCCTCTTTCCCCCCCTCATGCGCCATTAAACTTTGATTTTAATTTTAAACTTTACTTGCTGCGTAAATTTTGAGCAAGATACTAGCAATCATCCACAGTGAATCCTTGTTTTAGCACAAAATTGCCAGGGCCTTGGATTTTAGTTTGTGTTAACAGGATTTTGTGTTACCAGATCATAATGTAAAAAGATATATATGTTAGAGACTTCGGAAAATATTTAGTGTTTAAATCAGGAATTTGGTGTTGATGAATTCCCCCTGTATTCACTTGAAATGCCCACCAGTACCACTCAAACTTGAGATATATCAACCCATATGTTGTCTATGAGCTGATAACCTTGTCACCCCTCTCACTCAAGTGGTACTTGTGGTACTTGTGGGCGTTGATAGGCAGGACAACTTGCTGGTCATTTCAAGCTCAACTGGCAAACACATGTGATGTGCAAACACACATGATGTACAAATATTATCTAATGAACAAATATTTGATGAAACAGGCACTGTCTTTTGAGAAGAGCAAGGACCATTGTTCTATAAGTTGCATGTGCAAGAGTATTTTACAGCTCGTTACACTTTTTTTAATGGCCATTGCAAGTGTAAAAAGCTCTTCTTCAGGTGGCCGTGACCAGAAGAGCTTTGTACATCTTGCATTTCAAAAGACAGTGTCTGTTGAAATGACAAGAGGGGAAACGAAGATACCGTACCTGTGGAATCTTTGACGTGTACAATGTCGAAGGATCCGGGGTGACGTTCACGGTGGGTGACAAGACCCACACGCCCCAAGTTACGCCCACCTGTGATCATGCACAAATTGCCTGCAAGAAATAAAAAGAACGAGACAATCATCATCATGTTAATTATAATGCAAGATACATTCTGAAGTGTGATTTACATTCATGTAAGATACAATGTAAACTATGCTTGAACCTCACTGTTGATTCACTTGATTGAACACTTTGCTTTGGGTTCAACAATTGCAGCATTGTCAGAGCTAACATCAATCCACTGAAGCAATTGAGCTCCACAGATTTCCTTAAGCGAAGGACTGGTAAGGCTAGTTATTGCAATAGGTCGGGGGTTCTCAACAGGCACCCCATGGACCAATGGTGGTTGACCCTTGAAAAACTCTGAAATGTACAGTAAACATAGGAAAACAGGAGTCTATTTGACCCTGAAACACAGATCTTTTAAAAGAGTTTGGCCCTTTGTGGCCTGTGAGTAAATATAATTGGGAATCCATGCAATAGGTTCAATATTCACAAGTGCTTTAAGGGGGTACTACACCCCTGCCCAATTTTGTACCTATTTTTGCATTTTTCTCAAAAATTATAGCGTATTGGTGACAAGTAAGATATGTATATTATAGGGGCAAGGACTACAACTACTGCACTGGAAATTTTATTTCAGCACAGACAACAGTTATGGAGTTACAGTCAAAAATGAAGGAAACCCAATATTTGATCAATAAATCAATAACTACTTCCCTTGAGTTGCTGAACTTTCAGTGCAGTATTGTAGTCCTTGCCCCTATAATATACACATCTTACTTGTCACCAATGTGTTATAATTTTTGAGAAAAATGCAAAAATAGGCACAAAATTGGCCAGGGGTGTAGTACCCCCTTAACAACTACAATGCAATTAATAGTAGATTACTTATACAGGTTCCCAAAATGTGTTCATTTTCCAGATGCTCACCAAAGCCGAGACCTATACCCCTTTATTTAGAACCAAGTTTACTTCATCAAACCAAGATGCTTGGATCAAGTTTGAGTGAACTACTTGCGATTGTGCTTTCCTTGGGTAATGCCAGAATGGTTGGGAATTCACACCAAACTAACGACCATAAAAAGAAAGTGATTTTCTTTGGGCCCATTTTGAACGCTACAGCCATGGCATATGACTGCACCGTCTTCGATGAGGCCTACAGGTTTGCAACTGTTTGGAACTAGAAAATGTTATTTAAAAGCTTCATTACTTGCAGTTATGTGAACTGGGGGTGAATTTCACTAACATTAGCATTGCATCCTAAGTCTAAACCCATTGCAACTTGTAACACACAAATCCTATGGAAGAGCTAAGATGGGTTTGGGACTTTCAATGTGGTTTAATTTTTATTACTTCCATGGCAGGCATGAGAATACAGTTCCTCAAATGGAAAATTCTGAAAAAAAAAAGGAAAAGGTGCGTAAAATATGGCAAAAATGCTCAAAACGGGCCAAATAGAAATAAAAACACAGACATTTGGGCAAAAAAAGAAGGAATTCCTTTTAAAAAGGGAAATTCTCATGCCTGCCGTGGTCCGTGCTGTGCGCCAAGCATACACAAGTGTAAACACGGACATGATAAACAATTACGCTGATTGGCTGAGCAACGGTCTTAACAAGACTGTTAACCAGCCCTCGAATTAACCCATGGCATTGTGCCGTGGATGCCCAACCCCACTGCCGCAATGCCCTCAAAATATGTCCTTTACCCAAGGCAGTCACTTGCCGTGCCCTCTAATGAAGTTGCCATCGGTGCCCCAGCCCTGCCCCTTCATTATAAAATCATCTATCTATGTTTGTGTGTGTTTTCTTCACTTTTGAGAAATTGCCTTGGTGCCCTTCTCAAATTTTCAACAGTTGCCATGATGCCCTCTTGAAATATTACAAACTGCTGTGCTGCCTTGCCTTTTCAGTGAAAATCCAAGGCAATTATCAACTTGCCCTAAAAAAGTTGCCGTGCCCTTCAGATCCTTTATTTGAGGGCTGCTGTTAACCCATTGGGTAACACAGCGTGAAAGGGGGGAGATCCTCGCCACTTCTACGAGGTCGCCGATCACCTCTGCATACTCAAACTACGGAAGTACAAAAATTAACTTCAGGACTTAACGATGCAAGATATTTAGTGTGATTTTCATTCCAGCAAGATATACAATGTATGGAGGATCTTCACTGCTGTCACAGTGAAGTAAACTTCGATTCGTTGAAGGATATGACTAGAATTTTATTACAATTGAATAAATCAAATTTTGTTGTGTGATAATCAACCAAGTTATGGTACTACAGCATGGATTTTCAATTGGTGGTACACGGACCATTAGAGGTTGGGCCTTGAGCAGCTCTGAAATGTACACCAAACATAGTAAAACAAGGTATATTTTGGCCTTCCAACACACAAATCTTTGAAATTTATTTGGCCCTGCATAGTCAGCAAGCCTGAACTACAGGCTTCCAAGGATTGTTTTCATTTTCCTGGTGTACACCAAAGTTCTTGAGATCTTAAGACTATTACCCCTTTCAGTCAATATGCATCTCTGAAGCAACTTCATTTCATTGAACAAAGTTGCTTGGATCATGTGAACTGAACACAACACAAAAGGAAGTGCGGACTTAAAAAAAATGTTTTGAAGGGTTTACTTGTGACTGTGCTTTCCTTGGGTAATGCCAGAATGGTTGGGAATTCACACCAAACTAACGACCATAAAAAAAGCAATTTGCTTTGGGCCCATTTTGAACGCTACAACCATCGCATATGACTGCACCGTCTTCGATGAGGCCTACAGGGTGGCAACACAGTTGCAAGAAAGTAGTTCTTTGTGAAAAGCTTAATTTAATACCGGTACTTGCAGTTATATGAACTAGGGGTGCTGCATTTCACTAACATTAGCATTGCATCCTTAGTCCAAACCAGCAAACCCATTTCAACTCTATAACAAATATTTACCCTATGGAAGAATTTAAATGGAGTTTAAGTTTGATAATAGGACTCCTGCTCAACTTCTATCATAGCCCTGTGTTCACCCCGAATGACAACAACAACACTTACCACTGTCAAATTTGATGTAGTCTGTGATTTTGCCGGTAGCAATGTCCACCTTGACGGTGTCATGAACTCTGATGATGGGATCTGGGTAGCGGATGGTGCGGGCATCACTGGTGCTCAGATGGGGCACTCCTTTGGCGCCGGACCACACCTTGCGGACCTTGCACAGCTTATACTGTAGACAAGAAATTAAGACAAATTGGTTACAATCAAGGACACCTTGTGCCACCCCTACCATAATACTAAAACAGCACAAATGACATTATTTCTGCTTGCTAAAAAATGAGTTTTCACTTTCGGACATTTGGTACAGATCTCAATTAATAACATCGGTAACTCCCCCCCCCCCATTTCAAACTGCTAACCACCCCCTTACAAAAAGCTAACAAAATGCTACCACATGCTCATTTGAATTTTATTCCTTGTAATCAATTCTGTTAAAAATTTTCCCTTTGTAGACTTTGTTGGAGATGTTTTTGATTGTGCTTTCCTTGGGTAATGCCAGAATGGTTGGAAATTCACACCAAACTAACGACCATAAAAAGAAAGTGATTTGCTCTGGGCCCGTTTTGAACGATACAGCCATGGCATATGACTGCACCATCTTCGATGAGGCCAACATGTTGGTATGGTAACAGACTTAGGAACTTAGGAGCTGGTGGTGCATTTGACAATTAATTTTGCCCCATCTTGTTCAGAACATGTTGTGATTTCATATTCCTGCCTACCTTGGCCTCGTCGTTGCTTATTCTATGGATTGTGAAACGTCCCTTCACGTCGTAGATGAGACGGAAGTTCTCGCCAGTCTTGTCAATGGTGATCACATCTACATGTGGGAAAGAAAAATCATTATTTACTGTAACTGCTAAAATGGTTAACGTGGCTGTGTACTCTAGCCATTGTTTCTTTCTCAAAATTGAGTTTTTATGATATGTTTGTACCTTATTATGTTTTTTATAAATACAAGGAATGAAAATCAAGATTTGTAAACTCCAACTGCAATATTTTAAGGATTTTATTTCACTATTCCACTCGTGTTTGAAATTGAAAAGGAAAGAAAATCTTTGTTGTACCAGCAAAGTACACGCGCGCAACAACTCATCGCGTTGCGTATCGCGCAATTTGTTAAGGCCGTATAAAATTAATGTTTTGGTTCTCGTCCAGAGGATTTTCATGAATTGATGAGGGAGGGAGGTGTTTTTTTTTTTTTTTTTTTTTTCAATGTAAAATTAGCATTGTCAGTAGTTTTCGGTCTTCTCCAACAGTGCTCGAGGAAATGATGAGGCCCTTTTTTTTTTTTTTTTTTCAAATGTGAGATTCTGAGGATAAACCCCTAGAGTACCACAAAAAGACTTGGAAGTGATGCTTGTTCTCTAATAAACTTATTTATATGTATGAAGATTTCATAAATCATTCAAGTCTAACAAAATCGGAAAATCTAAAAAAAAAAAAAAAATCTGACAAATCCCAGAAATTGAGGAGGAGGGGCGAGAACCAAAATATTAATTTTACACGGCCTAACTTGCACAAATCGCTGACGATACGCTGACGCTTATCTGAATCTGCGGCGCATCTTATGGAAACACCACGGAAGCACTGATTTCACAAAAACCTAGTGGTCAAATGGCTCCGTTTTAGCTGATAAAATGTGGGTTTTTTCAAGTTCTTTCCCCGATTTAAATATCAAGTTATGAATGGATTTCGCTCAAACTTCTCAAGGGGCTGTGGATTTACCCGATGTTCACGTAATATAAGTTACAAAAAGCGAAAACTGTCGCATTCTCCTGTGAGATTCGATGAAAGTGCAAAATGTGACCACTTTAAACTTCAACGGCCATTATTTCAATGTTCATTTTCTCGGTAAAATGACGATTTAGGTACACGATAACTCAATAAATACAGCATCTATAGGTAAGCAAATATGATCATCGTAAAAAGCATGATCGACTCAAGAAACGGTTTTCTCATTTTTTATATTTTGGTCTATTTCCGATTTTGGGCATCATTTTGTCCAAATAGGCGTTTTGAATTTTAAAAGTTCATTTTGATGCCTTATATGGTCAATATCTCAAAAAATAAGGCCAATATCAAAAAAAATAAAAAAACCGTTTTTGGATTGGAGCCTCATGATTGAGCTAAAAACAAAATAAAATATTTTGGAAAGAGTGTTTTTTTGTTATGATGTACCTAACAAATATTGCCAAAAACTAACTTGTTTGTGATTTTCTTCAAAATTGTTGTTTTTACCCCAAATCTGTATTTATATTAAGATTTATTGATGTCTTGCCTTCATAAAAATGTATACTTTTATATGTTTTATGCGAATAATTACAAAGTTATTGCACTTTTACTACATGCATGTCTGAGAGTAGGGGAGATTGGGGTTAGTTGGAACACTGGGTAAGTTGAAACATTGTATTTTTTTCTGACACAAAAAATTAATTTGGTAAAATACTGGCACCTAGTAATAGGTATTAGTAAGGGTCATCCACCAAATTAGCAACAGCACTGATGCCCCACCAGTGTTGGCTTGGGAAAGGAATATCTGTTTTTTGACTTGCTGACTAATTTTTATACCCCTCAGAAAAGATGCGTTATCTCCATGTTGTTTGAAGATTCAGGGGATTATTTTTTGAGTATCATAAGCACTAGTAGTAAGTCCCAGAATAATGTTAAATAAAAGTTTTATTGTATTTCTTATTTTGTGTAATGAACTTTGAAATGTAAAAATAGGCATCGGGTTAGTTGAAACTTTTGAGGTGGGGTTAGTTGAAGCGTGAAAATCGCATAGAAAAATATGGTTAAAAATTTGACTTTTTAAAAATTTGTAACATGTTTACCATTTCTTCAATATTGCTTTAATATGGTTAAAAAGCAGTAATACAAGCAAAAAGTGCACACAGAAAGTACATTTTATAATATTTTAGGCTTCTCATATTTTTGTCCATGGTGACACTCGTCACCTTGTGTCCAAAGTATTGACCAGCGCTCCCACATATTTATTTATTCATTTTTTCACACTGATTGTATGTTAAAGGGTGCCTTCAAGGGAAGTATAACCCTAACAACACAATAATAATTATTTTGAAATTTTTACAAGCCATGTTTCAACTAACCCCACCCTATGTTTCAACTTACCCCAGGGGTGGGGTTAGTTGAAACACTTTTTTTTCAAATTTTCAAATTGGATTATATGAATAATCATAAGCAGGTCCAATAAAATTTAAGGCTGTATTTGTAGCATGTATGTATATGTTTATACTGATATGGTTAGTGTTTCTTGAAAGTAATCGGTTTGCGTTAAAAAGACGATTTTGTGAAAAATGTTTCAACTAACCCCAATCTCCCCTACACAGCCACCTTAAACGAGTTTGATAATGGATGATTATACTAAACACATCAACAAAAATAAGTCCCCCTCCCAATATTTCGTCATAGCATTAGAAGGTTTCGTTTTGTACCAATAAAACTAACTTTGAAATAATTATGACTGTTCTCTAAATGTTGTGTGAAAATAAAAGATGTCCATGACTTCAGGGCTGAATGAGCCCATATTGAAAACAAAAACTGCCCTTTTCAAAGGTCACAAAGTAGGCCTATGCTTGTCACTAAAGTTGATTCATGGCTTGTCACTTATGCAAAACCCATGTGGACTGAGTTTAAAATCCTCACCAAGTGAACATTCTTGATCATTCAGCCATGCAAATCCGGTTGAAATCCCCATCTTGATGCAGAGCTCAGCACAGTGAGTGGTAAGATGGTCAGCCTCATTCCTTGTCCCAATACGCCTTGCAGTTAACAAGCACAGGCCTACTTTGTGACTTTTGGAACGGACAGTTTTTGTCTTTAATTTGGGCTCATTCAGCCATGAAGTCATAGACATCATTCATTTTCATACAACGCTTAGCAAACAGTCATATACGGTAATTATTTCTCAGTTAGTTTTATTGGTACAAAGTTTTATTCTGCATTGTTATGACGTAATTTTGAGAGGGGGACTTATTTCTTTTGATGTGTTTATAAAATTTACATTTGATACTTATATTTTCATTGGGTAATGCTAGAATGACTTGTATTTTATCAAACTAGCGACCATAAATGAAAACTGTTTTTGATGTTGGCCTGTTTTGACTGCTACAGCCACTAACATTGGCTGCATCAGCTTCGATAAGGCCTAGTAAAATGTTCCATTGGACGTGTCGCTGGAAATTTCAAAAATTCCACAATGATTTAAATATTCTAGACATCTGACCAATACGTCAACTTTTTCTTCATAATTCAACAAAGTGAATAAAACTTTAAAACTAAGGGGCATTTTGTGATCCACAGCCACATTTATGATCCCCCCATTTTTCACAAAAAAGTTTAGATTACCGGTGTATATAATTATTCCAATGGAAACCTCTGGCTACATTATGTTTATGTTATGTAATTAATTCGTTTAGTATTTCGTTCTGGTGTACCAGAACAAAATACTAATTTCTAGCTGCATTCAATTGCAGGGTTGTAACAAGTTACCCAAAACTGGCTCAAGTCAAGCAATTTTTTTAGCGCAAGTCAAGTCATGTCACTGTATAAAGTCAACAGATTCGAGTCGGTTGAACATCACTCGAGTCAGGCGCCTTTTTTTACCTAGAGTCACAAGTCATGACTCGTTTATACAACTCTGTTAATTTGCTCTTCACAACTGCACCTTGAGTTCCACCTGGTGGATGCAGGGACTGCCTTTTGAGGAGAGTGAGAGCAATTGCTCTCTACTGCTCTAATTAAAACTGATATAGGAGAGTGATTTTTAGCTCTCCTTAGTTGACAATTCTCTCCTTACATTCTGTTGTAAATGTTCTAAACAGCTCTCCTTGAAGGCTCCAGAAGAGAAGAAATGCTCTCCTGCAAAATCCAAAAGACAGTCCCTGTGGACGACAAGTCACATTACACAACAAATCCAAATATCATTATCAATTTATTATCTCATGAAACTCACCCATGAAACCAGCTGGATAGCCGATGTCGGTGCGCACCTTGCCGTCAATCTTGATGAGACGCTGCATGACAATCTTCTTGGTTTCCTGGTAGGTGAGGGCGTACTTCAGGCGGTTACGCAAGAAGAGGATGAGTGGGAGGCATTCTCGCAGCCTGTGGGGACCGGTTGAAGGTCTTGGAGCCTGCGTAAAAATAAAATTTGATTTGGCATGTATGATTTGGGAAATTTCCCACTTGGCCCAATCCCATTTGGTCCAATCCCACTTAGTCCAACTTCAATCCCATTCGGTCCAAATCCCACTTGGTTCAGTCCCAGTTAGTCCAATTTCAGTTAGTCCAATTTCACTTAGTTAGTCAATGTCCCACTAAGGCCAGTCATGTTGTGACGATTATCTCTTGCCCCAATTCTAAAAATTTCACCAGATTGAATAAGTTTTCAATCCGGAGACAAGTTTTTAAGGATAAAGTAAGCATAATTTTAGAACCTGGAATGCCAAGTGCGATACACCGTCACATTATTTTGAGAATGATTCATACTCCCAAAATAAAGCACGGCTCTTGTGTGGAGTACCTTCTTACAAAACTTGGTCATAAATTTCTTGCTCCATGCATGTGAAAATTAGAAGCGTTTCTCAATCGACATCATTTGGCCAGAGTATACACAATCATGGCAACAACATATTTACCCAATGGCAAATCAAGACGCTAAAGCTGAATTTATACTCCACCGCTAATCGATTGGTTTCTAGCCAGCGAGGTAGCTCACTTTTTATTGCGTCAGGCAAATCGTTACCTCATTGGCCAATTACCAATTGCTCGTCAGCTCAGTGATGGCGTGTAAATTCGCTTGAATGATGGAATTAAATGTAATCGATTTTTACAGTTTCACCCTTGCTACTTATAAATTAAGTAGAAAAGAAAAGTGAAAAAGGGTCACATTTTCACCTGGCGACACTGTTGAATTCATTTGAAATCAACCAAATGTAAATGTTACATGTACTTACAAATGTTCCAGTCAATTTATCCAGCATCCAATGCTTGGGCGCATTTAAGCGCTTCAAATGTTTCCTGGGACCACGCGCCTGAAAAAACAAAAACATGAAGATGCAATTTTAACACTTTGCTAGTGCTACATGTATCATACACAATTCTCATTCCTTTATTTTCTGTAATTTTATAAAATTGTATACATATGATGACTTTTGACCTTTTGTAAAGTTTCAGCTACCACCTGAAGACTATAAGCCCTTTTGCAATTTCCAAAAAATTGCAACTTTCAAAAAATTGCAGCTGCGCATGCTCAGACATCATCACACACTAGTTCGATGAGAGATAACAATTAGGCCCTTCACAATTAATTCTTAGTTTCCTGTTTCAAGTTTGAAAATAAAGGACGAGGCGACTTTTAATTATTAATTATCTATTAATTATTAATTATCTATTACTTTCTGTGGTCGTGACTATTATCAACAGTCCATTTGGTCATTTTGACTAAGACTACGGATTTAATTATTTTACCTTTATAATGGATTTTTTACATTAATATTAGTAGGGGACCCTACAATGTTCTTGTTTTATATTCATAATCAAAGTTGAGATGATCAAAAACAGATATTAGCAAATAAAAGTAATTACAAAGTCAATTAAAAGATGAAAATACCTAAATAAAAATAAAATCATTAAATATTTGTCCATTCTTGATTTTGGACGTGCGATGGAAACAGGAAACTAAGGATCAATTGTAATTGGCCTTAACATCTTAATCTCCTCCATTGACTTCAATTTGAAGTGTGTGATGAACCGTGCCAGGCGCGTCTGAAAGAGGTTCCTCAAAGGCTCAATGATTTTGCTTTCCCGCTTTCACACTAGCACTCGTAGCAGTTTCTACATGTAGCGTGCTCATCAAGACTCAAAAATATGAAAAACACACGCAGGAATTGTTTTTTATATTAGGCCGTATAAAATTAATGTTTTGGTTCTCGTCCCAGAGGATTTTCATGAATTGATGAGGGAGGAGGTTTTTTTTTTTTTTTTCAATGTAAAATTAGCATTGTCAGTAGTTTTCGGTCTTCTCCAACAGTGCTCGAGGAACGATGAGGCCCTTTTTTTTTTTTTTTTTTTTTCAAATGTGAGATTCTGAGGATAAACCCCTAGAGTACCACAAAAAGACTTGGAAGTGATGCTTGTTCTCTAATAAACTTATTTATATGTATGAAGATTTCATAAATCATTCCAAAGTCTTAAAAAATTGAAAAATCTAAAAAAAAAAAAAAAATCTGACAAATCCCAGAAATTGAGGAGGGAGGGGCGAGAACCAAAATATTAATTTTACACGGCCTTAAGTGCTAAGTTCACCCTCATTGAATGTGGTGAATCTTCAATGTTTATCTCTATTCATTCCAAGCATCAGGGGTGAGCGTATGAGTGACCTCTATTGAAAAAAATTTTAGCTTTTTCTTTCATCAGTCCATTTTGGAATTTTGACTGAGCATATCATGCTCAAAATGGGCTGATGAAAGAACAGGCTAAAATTTTGCCTCAAAGAAATTTCCCCAAAAAAGATGAATTCAGAAAAAGAGAAATCACACCCATGAAGCATTTTACTTAGAATGCACTTTGATCTGAATCGAAAAAAATAAATTCTGTTTTTTGTTCATGCATACTCGGCAGTGGGGTTTGACCCCCACCCTTTTTATTTTACCCCCACCCTTTTTACTGAGGCACCCTTTATTTTATACTGAAAATTCCTGACTCCACCACTTTTTGTATCCATTGTCATTGATGAAGTCACATGCAATTCGAAGTAAATCAAGTATGCCGAATTCTGCACCTATTTCACACGCGCAAGTCCAATGTTTTTCTCTCCATGAAGTTGAAACATTATGTGAACAATGCAAATTTTAAGTGAAAAGCTACTACTACTGTAGGCTACTGTACAATAAACATTTTAATGTATAACAGTACTTTTTTGGCGTCCAAATGTTGTTCTTGTCATGAACTGATTCGTATCTCGCGTGCGCTGTGTTCAGTGACTTATATCCTACCCTTCTTCGCTCAATCAATTATGCATGATTAATGACGTCACTCATACGTATGATCGATGTAAAGAATTAACTACCGTACCACACATCGTAACACGTCATGGAAAAATCGGACATTTGTATATCACGGAAGGGCTTCCAGGGAGGATATTGCGCTGGTCTGGACTCACGTAAACAGGCGCTCCCTGCATCAAATGGAATTTTATCTTGCGCAGGTTTGGCGATTTTTCTTGGAATTCAATGAATTATGATTGTTTTAACATTCAATAAAAATATACTTTAAGCTGAAACAAGCCCACGCTTTTTATTTTATTCCCAAGCTTTATACCATTCCACGCTTTTTACCCAAAAAGTTTAAACCTCCACGCTTTTACCAATTTTCAGAGTTTCGAACCGGCACGCATTAAAAAGCGTGGACTGCCGAGTACATGGATGATGGAGTTTAGCGTTAAAAAAAAACCGGCACCAGCTCTAAAATTAGGCCCAGAGACAGAGAGCCTTGACATTTTCCCCAAAAATTTGTGCGAGGAATCTGCTGTTATAGTCCGAGGTGCTCTGACGATAACACTCCGATCGCCAGGCAATCTACGTTATTATTGTAGTAGGCCAGTGGGACAACGAAAACGCTACGTGAACGAGCTACTGCTGTTAGTGTTACTGTACCAAGACATCCCGTATTCCCTATGGTATGGCCATACGTGTATCATGTATGTGGCGATGTGTGCCAGTGTACCACGGTATAAGGAATCATGCGAATGCATGAATAGCAAAGGTCCGGGAGTAAAGTATGTTTTGAATTTACTTTTCCATTCCCTATTAAATTGAAGGGAACAACTTTTGTTATAATAAGAAAACCATATCTATGGCCCTTGTTAGCAACCAATTTGAAATTCCAAATATGAATACAAAGTGTAAGATTACAGGGATTTTAGAATGACACGATTTCACTTCTCACCATGTTGATGGCCGTTCGTAGAAGAGGCAGATTACCCACAATTCATTTCGGAATTGGCATTTGCAGAAGTTCACGTGAAAAATATTTTCCGAACTTTAACGAAAATATGTTGATTTTATATACTAAATATAACCTATCATAGTAGCTGAAAAAGCTACATAATTCGATCAAATGTAATTTATAGACTATTATTTACGTCCTAGTTGGTTTTGTTTTGCTCAAAATAGATGCACAATAAAATTAATCGGATGCATATGCACACATTTTTTCATTTCCGATGTGGTCCGAAGATACCGGAAGTTAATTCATTATCATCAAAACCAAAACATGGCGACGTGCTCTGTGTAGCGAAGATTAGATTTGGCTGTGACGAAATGACAATTGTAACAGGATTTACAGCCTGAAAAAATACATTAGATTCAGTAAATTAAGTTATTTTAAAGGACATCTACATAGACAATGGAAATGCTAAGCAGTTGGTGGGGTGGTGGAAGTGCTGAGCCAAAAGAAGAGGGAAAGATTGAGTCAAAAGATGACGAAGCAAGTGCAACAGAGAAACCAACTGATGTTGTTGTGGAAAATGAACCAGGTTCTGAATCACAACTCGAAGGCGAAGAAAAGTCTCCAGTATCAGACACAGATGCGGCAATCACTACAGCTAAAGAATGGGGCAGTAAGTGAACATAATGCTAGGAATAGTATGTGATAATTTCTCCACATTTTAGAAGAGTTTTATGATCACAGGAGGGGCCTATCTTCCAAAACAACTAAATAAAAAGTGCCTCCTCCTCATTAGCCCGAAACATCATGGGCATGTCATGGCCCTGTTTAGACGTTCGCCTTTTGTATCTCTTTCCTTGTTGGAAAGGTATAACGTTGTGGAGATAGGAACATGTACAGACCATCCGGGACCTACTCTGCCATGTTTGGCTGAGTAATAGGGTGCATCTCTTGCCCCTCATGTTACACAAATTTCTTGTCCCTAGTCTCAAAACGTTCCATTGGTCAAAATATTACCCCATACCAAATTTAAAATTATTCGAAGTCGTTTAGGGGGCCTCCGTGTCGTTGAAATTGTTGGTCAATTGCCATACCATATGCATAAGGCAGCTATTTTGTTATACATGGTTAACATTAGAAATTACTGCTGCCTTATGTATTTTGTTCATGTAGTTGAGACTATTATGAATCAAGATGTTACAAAAGCCCATGTCCCAAAATTAAACGTAAGGGAGCTATCTACAAGGACCAAGTTTATGTAAACATAAATGGCTGCCCTTTGCTGCCTTTACTGTGTAATTGCGAAATTACTTAAATATTCATAACTTTCCTGTTTCCATGCCAACTTTGAACCGTTAAGCTGATAGTTACTACTATAGTGATCATGCACACACTTGCATCTAGACCTTGCTGAATTTGATGAGACAACACACACAGGACTGAGGTTCTTCAAATCTTGAGATTGGATATCTCCGACTGGTACTGGCATGATCATTTACCTCATTCGGCTTTATACATTGTCTTTGTTGTAGCCGTTTAAGCCAGTGCTTCTCGTTGGTACTTTGTCAATTGTCACTGCAGAGTGCAACTGCAAAGTGTATAACATACCATTTTGTTTGATTTGGTTTTACATTGCAACTTTCTTTTATGTAGCTATGATTTAACTGGCACTTTTTGAAATTATGATTCACATCATACATCAAGTAACCTTTGTAGGCCTATGAATATTTCCATGAGGTACATGTGTAGTTCTTGGATTGGAACCTCAAAGCAGCTCTTTATGGGGAACAAAAGTTTTGCCATTCACCTGGCCTAGCATCTACAATGCTCTGGAATCTTTAACTTAACTTCTGAGTTTGCTCACCACTACCTACAATAATGCAATTCACAACTTCAGCTGAAACCATCTCTGCTGAGAACTCCGATCTGAAGATTTGAAGAACCTCAGCCTTCCATTCTTTTTAACATATAACATGATGCTGTCTCAGCAAATTGAGCAAAGTTTATAAATGTGCAAGTGTGCGATCACTCTTCTGTAGTAGTATCAGCCTAACAGGAAAGTTGGCACGAAAACAGGAAAAGATATGTATATCTCAGCAAATTCACAATTACGCAGTAAAGACTGCAAAGGGCAGCCATTTATGTTTACATAAACTTGACCTCTGTAGATAGCTCCCTTATGTTTTATTTTGTTGAGTTAGACTATTTTAACATCTTGAATCATTAATAGTCCTAACTACATGAACAAAATACATAAGGCAGCAGTCATTTCTAATGTTAACCATGCAAAACAAAATAGCTGCCTTGCAGCCTTATGCATATGGTATGGCCATTGACCAACAATTTCAACGTCACGGAGGCCCCCCTAAACGACTTCGGAATAATTTTAAATTTGGTATGGGGTAATATTTTGACCAATGGCACATTTTGAGACTAGGGACAAGAAATTTGGGTAACATGAGGGGCAAGAGATGCACCCTACTGAGTAACGGTACGTGAACACGGTCTTTTGTGCCTAGATGTAAATTATCCTCTGACAGGTATTGTGTTGAGAAATGACCCGACGACTTTCACATGCTTAGAATTGTACCATTGACATTTATCAAATTTTGACGTTCAGAAAACGATCGGATCTTTCTATATATGCAGATCATATTCGTTAGCCTGATATCCATCTGGCCTTTAAACTTTATACCAATATTCTTCAGAAACTTGCTCATACATCTTTACGGCATGAAATAGACGACATTTGTGTGATATTGGCAATGTCAAAGGTTACGATAATCTGGACTATTCTACTTTACGGGGGAGTCCGAAAATGAACTTGGGCAGGGGCTGAAATGCATTTTTTACTAGCGCAATCTCTGTTTGTAACTAAAGCATTTGGAGTTCCAAGACAATCCAGCTTGCATTTTTTTTATTCCAACGGCCGGCCGGCCGGTCGGTCATGCGTGAATTATTCTCGTTTTATACAGGTGTTTTACGTTTCATGTTAATTTACTATTCCTAATCCACTACTCCGTCATTTATTCACCCTAAAGTAATATGGACATGACGAGCCCGGGATCACCGGGATGAGGCGATCGTGAGGTCAAATATATGTCAGATGCGAATGCGATTGCAGGCTACCCATAATACTAAGCGTATGATGGGCTATGTATCTATCGTATCCCACAAACTACATTGTACCAAATAAAATCTCATGGTAATAGACTGCAAAGCATTATTGGTAGGGAAGATTGTTGCAAATGGAAAAATTCACAGCGCCCTCGGCGCATCAGGTCAAGAGGTCAAATGATGCCAATGATGTAAATAACGGAAGAACCGAACAATTCCCTCCAAGTAAATGCAAGCGTTTTCACGGCAAATCAACAGGGATCGTCGAATTGAAGGTAACACAAATGGGTACAATATAATGGTCAATATTGAGGTTCATTTAAATAGGTGGGGAAAGTGTGCATAATATGAAAAATATGTTTTTTCAAATGGAATTTTACAACTCTTGTGGTACATGGCAAGTGACCCACGAACACAATGAAAAGGTCAATTTTCATCATTTATTTGTTCTGTTGCGTTCAACCATCTCCAACAATTTTTTCAATGTAAGTGCCTCTGGCCCTAGTGGAAGTAAAACATATACTATGGCCAGAGTTCTAGGGCTAGCCCTGTTCCTTCCTCACTAGGGCCATGAATGCCATACGTGGGTAAAAACGGGGCACCGAGAAATCACAGATTTCAAAACATGGCGACGATAACAGTCACAAGTCTGGTCTTTTACATCCTCAAATGTGCTCAAAATTTACGAACATGCACCAAATATGTTTTGTTTAAGTCTCATCTTCACGTGAGGTTTTGTAGGAAGTGGTATTTATGAGAAAAAGTGGTATATTATGTGTACCCTGGACCAGATAGGCTCAGGAGTCTCAGACCTTCGTACGGAGAAGGACAGTGGAAATCGTAGTGACGGAGGTGTGAGTACCTCGGGCTACCTCCTCATCGGTTTTCAGAGTTCATTCACAACGCCGAATACACAAAATAAGGCTTTAAATATGGGTACTGTATTTAGAACAGTTTTGTAAACAACAAAAAAAGCCCCTTCTTCTTCCCTTTTTTCAAAACACCAGGACGCTAAACATCTTTTTATTTTTACTTGGGGTTGGCCTAATTCATCAAAAAAGGGGTCTTATTTGGCAAATTAAAAGTTAGTCATGCTGTATGAAATATTTTATCATTCAATTTAAAGATAAGATGTTGAAATTGTGCTTGGGATATTGAGGAAACAGTTAATAGCATTTTAAATTAATTATCATCATTACAAATATTTTTTCATGACTTATTCCTTTTTTAATGACGAATTTATGAATAATTTGTAAAATGACAAATTAATGAATGACAAATGTAGCATGACAAATTTAATGACAAATTAAATGACTAAGTAGCCATTATCAATTTGTCATTTATTTAAAACCATTTGTGACCTTACACCACGAATGAGCCCGCTTGAGCCGTAAATGTCCTAAATTGTATTCTGAGTTACAGTGTAAAATGTGTAAGGTTGTAGTCATAGGTACCGTACATCAATTTGGTACGACGTGTATCTCATCTTGATAGTGCTAGTCAAACACCTTTAAACCAATCAATAATCCAATTGTTGAAGAGGAAAGCTTCTACCTATATCTGTAAAAAATATTAAGGCCAAATAAAAAATAAAACATGTTTCATGTCCCCTCCTGCTTCCTTTTTTGAGGTTTCTTCAATTTTATTTTTATTTTTTGAAATTCAGTTATAACTTTTCAAAAAATATGTCTAGCTAGGAAGTAGAGGTGCTTTCTATAGCCTTGCTAATATACATGTACGGTACAAGAAACACTTTTATAAGGTTTTGTGATAGTTAGAGGGGGCCTATCTCTCAGAACAACAAATAAAAAGAGGCCTCCTCCTTGTTCCAGGCATTATTGTATACGCTAAAATAGCTCTAATTATGGGTATTTACACCGATTTTATGATAAAAATACAAAATAAAAAGCCCCTCTTCCTCCTTTTTTTTTTCAAAAACCCGGACGTGAAACATGTTTTTTATTTTATTTGGCCTAATAGCTCATAATCTTTGTTTACTTTGGCTAAATCCTGTTCAAGTGGTGGGTTACAAAGCATTGTATTTTGTCGAGGTATATAAACAATTAACAATGAGAGGACATTCCTGAACATCGTTTGTTGACTTGAGGAAGATTTGAAATGACCGCCAATTATGACTGTTTGATATTTACTACCAGCAATGTGGTAAAAGACTATTGACCCGATGAAAGATTACCATTTTGTTGAAGTAAACAAACCCAAAGCCTGTAATTTGTTAAAAGTTGTGAAATATTTGTAATGATGAAAAATGGAATGCTCCACCTTTTCCAATATTACCCCAATTCAACTTCAAGACGTACAACCTAATGCACAACAACAATGCGTTCTCCGTCAAACTTCATGATCATGTTACATATCATGTGTTTGAATGGGAATTGTTGTGCGCACTTTCTACATTTTGTATAGTGTAATATGTCAGTGTTGCCACTTGCCTGTACATCCAAAGTTGTAATTCTGTGTTTTTGATCGCAAAGATTTATATCCCTGACATATCTTTCGGGAGGAACAGTGGAGTATAGATGCGAGGGGATGGCTGGGGCATGTGCCCTGGGCGCCGCCTTAGGGGGGCGACCAATTCAGCATCGATTCTGCGGAATCTGCACCCCTTCCAAGTGATGAAAGTCAAAATTTTCACACACTGCGCGTGTATTTCAGCACAAAATTATTTGAAAGATAAATTTAAGAACGATATTCAACTTAATTATATTATAACCAAAATTGTTTCAAGAATTGGGGGAGGGCTTTCTTCTGATACCAAAAACATCAATTTTGATGAAGAAAAATAGCGAATGAGGCTGTTGATCGGGTCACGAATCTGTAAATTTAAAATGAAGAGCACATACGTGTTTTTACTTTTTTGTTTTTATGGGATATGGTTTAAACCCTTATCACTGTGCAGCCAAAAAAATCAGTTGCGTGAACTTTGTTTGTATTTGTTCTTTTACAAATTTGCAGGTTATTTGTACAATTTTGCTAAAGAAGGAACAATGAAAGTTGCAGAACAAGCCACAAAGACAGCTAGTGCTATACAGAAAACAGTTGAAGAGAAGGTAATTGTGTAGATTTGGGGTGCATATGATATGCTTGACTTAGCTTACAAATGTGTGATGGCGATGTATGTGGGTGTGTATGGGTATCTGTTTGCACCATTGCACTGTGCGTACATGTACCTAGATGTGTATTTTGCAGAACATGCTAAAAAATTTAGATGATCTTTTTTTTTAAATAGATCTTATAAGGTGCTCTCCCTGTTCAGCAAAAATGGACATACTGTGACTTGTTACATAGGTTAGGGTCACAGCAGCTCAAGGGAGTATCCCATCATGCATTGCAGTATATCTGCATGCTCCATAGCAAATGTATACAAAATATAAACAAGAGCCGCTTAGATATTGAGATATATGGGTGATATTTTTTCAAACAAAGTCTAAGCTTCCCTGATTTAAGCGAGTAATTGAAAGTTGAAGTGTGGGATTTTGTGTACATTTTCTATGGTACAATCAGTTCTATTATGGTACCGCAAAGCATAATGGGATACTCCCTTTATCTGCTATGGGTTAGGGTGGAGAAAAGTGAAAGGTGCTTGCTATCAAACAAAGAATCCAAAAATGGTGATGAACTGAGGGTTTACGAATGCTTTTGCAAATTGGGCTATTCCATTTAGAATCCACACTACCCCTGTGGAAGATTTTGGAAATATCTTCAACATGGGGAGTATGAATTTTTAACTGGAATGAATGTATGAGGCAGCTCCGTTTGAATCCCATACATACACCCCTCTGATAAACACTCAACTTGAATCTTTCACAGAAGGAGCGTGTGATAAAAATAGAATAAGTTCATGAGCTAATCTCATTTGAAATTCATATTCCCCCTGTGAAAGATACTTCCAAAATCTTCCACAGGGGTAGTGTGGATTTTAAATGGAATAGCCCAATGTAACAGTGACCCCTCATCTTGACCTTGATATTGGTCTAATTTTTTTTTTAATGACTGGCTTCAATTTTATTTAAAGGCCTATTCAGTGATCATTGAGGATTGTAAAATTCATCAATATTCAGATTTTGGCACCTTTGTTAGTGCTAATAGCCTGCTAGTGGTTAAACTGAAAGCTGTATTAAAAACAAAATAAGATATATGAATATGTAATTTCTCTACAAAGTAGAGAAATTAGCTACATTTATTTGAATGGTTACTCAACTTTGTCAATACTATTGTTTTCCTTGTTTTTTCCCAAATTTTATCTTTCAAAAATACCTAATGACAATATTTTTAGTCACTTTTATAATCTTCACTTTTAGGCAATTTACACACAATTTGGGGTTTTTTTTACACTTTCACTGGGATCATTGAATGAGCCTTAAGTGTTTTTTTTTTTTTTTTTTGTATATATTTATTGATGTTGTTGCTACAGACGATAGTTGGTGATTTCAACAAAGAACAAGAGAAGTTTGTCAAAGAGAAGCATTCCAAGAGGTCAGAAGCAGCAGTACCACCGTGGGTAGGCTACAATGAAGAAGATACTATGAAGGAGCAAATTATGGCCTTATCACAGGTAAGCATTGTAAGAGATCAGAAGCAGCAGTACCACCGTGGGTAGGCTACAATGAAGAAGACACTATGAAGGAGCAAATTATGGCCTTATCACAGGTAAGCATTGTAAGAGGTCAGAAGCAGCAGTACCACCGTGGGTAGGCTACAATGAAGAAGACACTATGAAGGAGCAAATTATGGCCTTATCACAGGTAAGCATTGTAAGAGATCAGAAGCAGCAGTACCACCGTGGGTAGGCTATAATGAAGAAGACACTATGAAGGAGCAAATTATGGCCTTATCACAGGTAAGCATTGTAAGAGGTCAGAAGCAGCAGTACCACCGTGGGTAGGCTATAATGAAGAAGACACTATGAAGGAGCAAATTATGGCCTTATCACAGGTAAGCATTGTAAGAGGTCAGAAGCAGCAGTACCACCGTGGGTAGGCTATAATGAAGAAGACACTATGAAGGAGCAAATTATGGCCTTATCACAGGTACAAAAGATCAGAAAGACCTTCTTCTACACCAATTTGCAAGGACCTTTCGCACTGCCCGATTTGGTGCAGTTTATGGCGTAAACACAAAGTCAGGTTCTGATTGGCTAATTGAATCATGTCATCCTTTCAGCAGCACCTCATTGGCCGATCAATCTGCGTAGCATCACTTGATGCAGGCGTGACCTAGTTCTTTTTACGCGATAGGTGGGACAGTGTGAAAGGTCTTTGCAAAATAGAATAACAAAATAATCAGCTATAGTGTGTCTCGCCTCTAGTTGAGAGTAGCACCATGTTGGATTTGGCAGAGTCGGTGGCAGATTCGAATCGGTGCGTTTACACGGTTATGTCGCCAGCGTATGTACAAATTGCCTTTCTACGCATGTGTTCAGTTCAGTTCAGTTCAGTTCAGTTTTATTTCATCAAATTCCATCCATTAAATAATTACAATATAAAAAAGATTTTACAAACATCGTATAATATGGTGAAAATGATGAGGATGCCACTGAACGCAGAGCGTGTTGTTGTGGCACCCTTTACAAAAGTTAGTATTAAATAATTATGATAAACAAAATTTTAGAATAATAATAAATACAATAGCAAGATATATGGCTTGTGGTTTAGGTATATTAAACTTATTATCACAAGAGCTAGGCTTTCAATTATAAATCAATGAGTAATGATGGTGAAAATAACAACCAAACCTACACAGTGGGTTGTAAAATCCCATTATAATATAAAACAGTTCAGGCATGGCATTACAGTATTACGGTACAATAATAACAAAAAATGTATTTAGCCCGGTGAAAGCATAAGCACATGATTGCACGTGCACTTGCAACAAGTCTAAATAATGAGCTAAGTTATAACTTACATAGCAGGTAACTATTTAATGTAATATTTTTTAAATTAAATCTACACCAAGATATTCAATGCAATGATAAATTAACATGGTAAATGGTGTATAGTTCTGCAGAGCAAAAAAACAATTAAATGCAAAAGTGATAGTCTGCATACAAGGCCAAGCGAGCTGACAAAATTTATCAAATAGCATATTTTTAATATAACAAAATAATAATACTAATAACTGAAGACTGGAACAATACAAACAGACAGACAAACGGGTCCGATATGATGTGGAAAATATATACTGAATTAATTTTATGAAAGTAGATCCTGTGTATACACCCCCATAATTAGGTTAGTGCATGCGAGTCAAATTTGCCACAGCGAAATGTAACGGGCCGTTACTCTCAACTTGAGACAAGACATTGTATAGGTTATACACCCCTTGATAAATTTGTGACTATTTAATAATAATAAGATGTTTAATTCATACAATCAAAATATTAGTCGAACATGCGTATGTGGCTGTTCATAACATTGTACGTTCTTGGCGTACAGGATATTGGAACACATCAGGCCGATCAACCTCAGTAACAACCTCAGTAACTAACCAACTGTTACACAATATCGATTTATTTGTTTTACCTCATTTGTTTAGCTCAGAATTAAAAGGGGACATACCTGACAGTGAAAACTGACATTTTGTGGAAAATGAATACAAACTTATGAAAAGGTTACAATATTGCTTGAAATGAGTAATATGTGACATGATCAAGAGGAAAGAGTCGGATGTCGCTAATATTGTTTTTGAGATATTGGCAAAAACAGTGTTCAAATTCTTTTGTTTTATGTTGTTTTCAGCCATTGATAAATTGCTCATAACTCGGTAACCAGGTGTCCGATGTTGATGGGGTTTGCAACAAAATGTCGCATTCTTAAACTGCCAAAAAATGATGTAACGAACTTCAAATTGGAAATTGCCGACATGTGACTCATTCCCCTTGATCATGTCACATATTGTGATCATAATAATTTTCTATTATTTTCTTCTTCTTTTTTCCAGGACAAAAGAAATTTTTTAAGAAATCCACCAGCTGGTGTCCAATTTCATTTTGAATTTGAACACATGTTTCCCATCGCCATGGCGACATTACAAGAGGATGAGAGGCTACAAAAGATGAGGTTTGAGCTGGTACCAAAACAGTAAGTAGATGACCTGAATGATTGAAAGGCTGTGGAAAATTAATTGTTTGATCAGGGCTACCCAACTGACCATAGTTCAGCCCCCCCAATATTTTGAGGTCTCTGGGAGGGGAAAAAAGAGATTTTATTTATTAGTGTAGATATACCAAAAACCACACATTTTTACATGCATATAAAACTGCAATTCTGCAGCGAAATTGATGGGCGCATTGTTTGTATATTGGTCACCATTTTCTGGCTTAACAGGTATTGAATGGGCGTAGCATTATCTTCTGTCGATGGCACTTCATTAACTGTACTTTGTCTGTATGAGCGCCATCGGTATCTATGATAGGAACATGCAAGAATGTGTCAACGTTTGACACACAAATGCATACATATTCCATGTGCGTGACTACAGGGTGTATCAAAATGATTGGTACCGGGCTATGTGTCATTTTCAAAAATTAATCAAAAATATAAAATTGCTAATTAATATAGCTTTTGTACTATAAATAGAAAGAGGCATATGTTAACTTATTGATCTAATAATCTGAAGCTGATAGGTTGATGCATCTGGGAGCTATTGTCATTTAAACGAAGATCGACGTAATCATGGTTTTACTTACACAACACAAGATGAATAGGTTCACTGCTTGAACCATTTATTGCATATATGCTCTTCAATATCTCACCTCAGTCTACATAACATAAAATTGCTTTACACATACTTTTAGAACGATAGTTCCTGAAGTCCCTGCCTTACGACTCTGGCAGTGTGAGGTGAAGCCCTATCTTGAAACTGCAAGCCCATATCAAATTTTGAAACATTGCAAGTTATAGCATGTTTGCATGGGATACTCCTTGCGCTTGGCAACTGTCTTCTAAATCTTCTCTGCACTTCTCCATAGCTTCGTGTCAACCAGTCATTCTCAACTATGAATGCACACTGAAGTGTGGAATACTGTGGGCCATTCCAATAACCTTTACCAGGTCTAAACTAAAATACACTGTCTACAGTCTATAGCCATTCTGCCACACCATCTACTTAGTAATCTCAATACTACAATTTAAATTACCGCCCTGGAAGGTGCAGGTGCAAGGTGTTGATACAAAACTTCTTTCACCCCACCCTAAATTATTCAAGTCAATAATATTACTCTCAATCAATAAATATTGATTATAACATTTATATATATTATGAATGAAGAAATAGGCAAGGAAAATATTAAACATTTCCATGATTTTCTACATATCATTCTCACAAGGTATTTGCAGTAAAGTAGAGCTTTGGAAATGGTGCGCTACTGATCCAGCGTTACGATGAAAAGTGTAAAAACACCTACTTTCCTTTAGAATCATGTAAGTTCTGAACAGAATGTGCTATCGTTATGATCTAAAATTCTTAGAGAAGATAAAACTACTATAATTACAAATATTTAAACAATTAATCCCAAACTGACACAAAAACTAGTAAAACAATTCGGCAAATATGAGAAGTCTTCGGTACCAATCATTTTGATACACCCTGTACCACTCATTCATGAATAACCATAAGCCAGTTTTCAGACTTGCGGCCAATCGCGATACATTTAATTATGTACCACATGCGCATACGTCATCTTCAATCCTGTCAGTGATGCTCGATTGCATGAATCACAAAAGAAACATGATACGGTATTGTGTACACATCGTACATGCACATTGATTGTATAATGTAAAACAAAAGCCATTTTCACCTGGACTGGGGTTGGACCTGGGGTTTGGACGAAGCCAATTCATGGAACTATAATCAAATCTTTAACAGCGTATGTTGCTCATGAATTGTGAATAAAGATCAGATCAAAGTTTTGTAACTGGTTACAATAAAATTCGTAAGCTTTCTTTCTTAGTCTTTGCACATGTGTAACACGCACCAGCAACATTCAACATTGTCATGATTGTGGGGTTCATCGGGTGCCATCTGGCTTCATGACAAAGACGTTCACTTTTATACCGAAGTTCCTATATAACAAAGTGGTTTTGCTGGCCCCGGCGATTTCGTTATAAAGGGGTTCTACTGTGTATGTTTACTCCTCTGCAAATAGTGTCCTGAAAAGACTGCTTCTCAAATTGTCAAGATAATAATATTCTGCAACTTTTTGTTTCCCGCTGCACAGAGTAACAGAAGAGAATTTCTGGCGTAATTATTTCTATCGTGTATCGTTAATCAAGCAATCATCGCAACTGACATCTCTAGCTAATGCATCAGGTAAGGGACCGGTCAATATTTACATGGAGGATGGTTACACAGTAGGGCTACAAATTACCAGACGTGGATGCACTGCAAATATGGGTCATATTTTTTGGTATACATTGAAGGACCCGCTCTTCAAGGGATGGGTCATGTTTCAAAATGTTCTCACAATTTTCAGACAAATAATCCAAATTGTTTGTGTTTCTTTTTTATGAGCCTTTGAAATGCCCAAAATACAAAATTGTAAGGTTATAGTACCCTTTCCAGCCTTCTGTAATCTTTATCTCCATAGATGTAAAATGGAAAGGTCCATTAAAAGAGAACTGTACAAAATGTGCACAAAATGCTAATTGAGTAAGTACATATATGCAGTGTACTTGTTTTTGATAGGGCTATACAATTATTTTTTATGAATTGTATGTCCTTGGCATGTATGGTATATTTTTTTAATTGTCCATCTGAAACAAAGGTTGGGGGATGTGGGTCAAGTGAGTTTTGGGGATGGGGGAGGGAGCAAAAATCAAAATATTCCCTGTAATTAATTGGCCATTGTTTGCCCCAAGAGTGGCAATTTCCAGATTTCTTCTTTGACTTGGGAGGGAAGGGCAAAACCGAAGATTTGGGAAAGTACCTCCCCATGCACCTCCTGGTGCCACTAATAGTTTCAGGTAACTGTAAAAGTAGCTGTAAATCCATGCAGTGGAGTTTCATGCTCACTGTTTACAGATTGGCAAAGCATGTACACACCTTCTTCTCTCTTCCCTACTCCATGTCCATTATAATTTTACTGTTTATAGGAGAACAAAGTTCCAAGACCGATTCAAACGGCAAGAAACCAGTTGAAGAAACAGAAACAGAGAGCAGAAAAGGTAGAAACATGCTTGCTTTGATTGGTATGCTGGTTGGCTGTAGCTAGATCAATTAACATGTTATTCTTCTTACTAATAATAAAGCTACCGGAGAAACAGTTTCATAATGCAATGATTGTACCATATTTGACATAGTTAGTCCACAGACTTGAGAAGCAGTTTCATAGTGCAGTGATTGTACCATATTTGATGTAGTTAGCATCCCTCCCCCAACTAACTAAGCAGCCCTAGAGAAATGTTCAAGTGACGCCATCAATACTATAAAATTCGGTCCGAGAATCATACATACAAAAAGTACATGGAAAAAATGTTTTAATTACTAGATTTTTAAAAAAAATCACTCCAAAGACAACCCATCTCTTGCATGCATACACACATTTCAGAAGATGTTTCAAGAGCTTGATGTCTAAGAATAGACAGGGAAACCGTCATCAATGATGTTTACTCATCAATTTAGACGCCACATATTTTCGTTGTGGCAGGGACTGTCTTTTGGAATTTGCAGGAGAGCATTTAGTAGCTCTTCTGGAGCCTTCAAGGAGAGCTGTTTGGAACATGTACAATAGAATGTAAAGAGAAAATGATCAACTAAGGAGAGCTAAAAATCACTCTCCAGGGATGTAATTTCTCCGTATTTTTACGGAATTCCGTATTTTTTTTTCATCCCCAAAAATCTCTGTATTTTCCGTATTTTCCCCGTAATTTTCCGATTACGAAAATGTATTTTTTTCTCCGTTTTTTTCTGTGTCTTTGTATCTTTTTTCTCCGCGAAAATACCCCGTCTGGAACAGGGGGAACAAAAAAATAGCGCCTCAAGCGATTATATTTCGCTAGTTTCGCGTCTCTGTGGCAGCACGTGGCCGCTTGCCGTACGGCTCTCGCTATAGCGGTGAAACGATAGCTTGTGCGTGTTGTGTATTACTTGTGTAAGAGATTGACGGAGGAGAATTCTGCTGACTTCCAGGGGCGCTGACATCGTAACATTAACAATTGCACACGTGAAAGTTTGTTTTGATTTGGCTCACTGAATTGTGACCGATTTTCTTGGAAATAATTATTGGACTTGAAGTATCGACAATGGAGGTTGATAGGACAGCTATACTGCTTAAAATGGTAACTTTTCCCTTTTTTCAATGAATGGAAAATGGAAGAAATTAACAGCTTTTGTGCATGAAATTGACTATAATTGAGGCTAAAATAACAAAATTTTCCAACGGGTGTGCTTCCCCCGTACCCCAGCAGGGGGCTCTGCCCCTGGACCCCCCAGAACGCTTCGCGCAAGCGCTCGGGAGGCTCGCTTTGCGAACATAGTTTCTGTATATTAGTTTCCGTATTTTTTTAAATACCCCACTTACATAGGTATGTGAGCATTCCTTACCTGAGCATGCGCAATATTCAGCCTCTCTCAGCATAGGGAAATCGCGCACCCGGCGCCATTTTGGAAATTCATTACCGGTAGTAAATTTTACCGCGATGTTTTTGAAAAAAAATTTGGGGGGAATTAGATTGAGTTAAAAATAGTACCAAAGCTTACAAGGTCAAGTCAAAAGGTTGAACTTGATCATAACCCGGAAGAGGTCAGATGATTCGCACGTGGTCGCGGCAAATTTTGGCGACTTTCTAGTGGGTTTGAAAGTGACGATTTCGATCTAATTTTTTTCGGAAATTACTCTCCAAATATCTAAATAACGGAGTTGAGCGGTAAGTTAAATGGAGCACGCGGTGAATAAAGGTAGTTTTTTGTACATAAAAATGTTTGGTTTGATGAGATTGGATGGACGCCTTGCGCAAAATGTGAGTGAACTGGGGACTTTGTGTAGTATGAATTCGGCGACTTTTGCCAGTGAGTGAACATGTTTAACCCGGCATGGTTTGTGTATACTAATTGAATGGGCTCATGCTGTGGATGCTGGGATAGATTCTCATTCTGTGCCGACTATGAGTCGGGGAAGAAGCAAATTTGGACCTTTCCTATTCCTATCCCATCATGCATAGCGCTAGCAGATTTTTGCTATGATAGATGCATAAATCACAGGCCGTTTTTTTTGGCCATTTTCCTATTTGATTTTCTAAATGTTCAAATTGATGGGGGGGGGGGGGCGTACTCTTATGACGCTACGTCATGGGGGGTAACTTGAGCAGGAGTGACCCCATTCTGATGATCAAGTGAACTGGCCCTCGAGTTTCCGCAATGATCTTTGGAATAGGGAGCATGCGCCAGCCAGTGCTCCAAAGGGTGCCTGCTCAAAGACAAAACTTACGCTGGGGGAAGGGGCGGGGGGGTTCATACTTGAGCAGGAGTGACCCCATTCTGATGATCAAGTGAACTGGCCCTCGAGTTTCCGCAATGATCTTCGGAATAGGGAGCATGCGCCAGCCAGTGCTCCAAAGGGTGCCTGCTCAAAGACAAAACTTACGCTGGGGAAGGGCGGGGGTTCATACTTGAGCAGGAGTGACCCCATTCTGATGATCAAGTGAACTGGCCCTCGAGTTTCCGCAATGATCTTCGGAATAGGGAGCATGCGCCAGCCAGTGCTCCAAAGGGTGCCTGCTCAAAGACAAAACTTACGCTGGGGAAGGGGCGGGCGGGGGGTCATATTTGAGCAGGAGTGACCCCATTCTGATGATCAAGTGAACTGGCCCTCGAGTTTCCGCAATGATCTTCAGAATAGGGAGCATGCGCCAGCCAGTGCTCCAAAGGGTGCCTGCTCAAAGACAAAACTTACGCTGGGGGCGGGCGGGCAGGGGGTTCATACTTGAGCAGGAGTGACCCCATTCTGATGATCAAGTGAACTGGCCCTCGAGTTTCCGCAATGATCTTGAATAGGGAGCATGCACCAGCCAGTGCTCCAAAGGGTGCCTGCTCAAAAACATTTTCCTGGGGGAGGGGGGTGATCAGCTAGTGCTTATGATAATTAAACATTTTAAAGGGGGCCCCCCTCAAACAAATTGCCCCCCCCCCCCTTGTATCAGTGAAAAGGTGTACTGGGTGGGTAGTATCAAAACCGTGAGTTTTTCAATGACAAAAAATAAAAAATAAGACACTTCAACACAAATTTCATCTTTTTGGTTTTTCTTTATTTTTGCATATGTGCTGTTGGCCCTCACTGTGGTTTCCCAGGGACTGCCTTTTGAGGAGAGCGAGAGCAATCGCTCTCTACTGCTCTCCTTAAATCGGATATAGGAGAGTGATTTTTAGCTTTCCTTAGTTGACCATTCTCTCATTACATTTTATTGTAAATGTTCTAAACAGCTCTTGAAGGCTCTAGAAGAGCTATTCAATGCTCTCCTGCAAATTCCAAAGACAGTCCCTGGTTTCCATCCTCTGTCAAAGCTGGAATCTGCATCAGAAAACAGAAATAAAACAAAATGTTACTCATACATGTTCATTTAGTATATTAGGGGCTATCATTTTCTCTGGGGCTCCCAAATTTACAAAAAGTCAGCATCAATAAAATTACGACCCCCTATTTCGCAACAAAATTTTATGACCCCTCCCCATCACCACCCACTGATACACCTTACATGTACCCCTGAAGAGGCTAAAATTGTATTCAGTCTTTTTGAATAAGATAAACACACTATCTGTGGTCATCTTGCAACTCCCTACATTTTGGTCATCAAAAATTTTATGACCCCCCTATTTTTCTTTCCAAAAAATTATGACCCCCCCTGTATATTTGGGACCCCCTCCTTCCAAAGAAAATGATAGGCCCTTATGTTCACATCAATACAAATTCAATCAATCTAGGATTACATTTACAGTTCAGTACCGGTAAATAGCAAGTGCTTGTTTCTTAAAATTGTGTACAGTATGCACAGTATAGGCCTATAAGCATTTTAATATATGTGCATGCACAAAAAGTTTGTACAGGAAATTGGCTGAAAAATTGAGACATTCAAATTAGCATATCTCCGCAACCACATGTCGTATGACATTCATTTATGCCTCATCAGTTTTCTTTCATTTAGCTCTTTAATATGAGATTACTTTGATGAGAATCAAAAAAAGTTCAATTTTTTTTGTATTATACCTAACTTACATCCCTGACTCTCCTATATCAGATATAAGGAGAGCAGGAGAGTGATTGCTCTCACTCTCCTGAGAAGGCAGTGTGGCCAGAATTGTATCAAAGAGATTAGACCCAGAGAGTACCGACTGAAAATGTGCCCCTTGTGTAATGCTATGGTAAATCTGCCATATTGGTTTGTCACTCATAGAGGCCAAATAGTGTACCTGCAGCATTGATCAGCTATAGCCCAAGATCAGTTCAGGGGCACTCCTAATTCACAGACGTCTCTGATATCAAATACTCTTGAAGCGTCATGTCACATAACAGTATCATATTTCAGAGACGTCTCATAAGTTACATACTCCCTAGTTTCAAAACCCAGTCGCAAACGATATTAGTAATTTTGGTGAATGTGTCAGCGCAGTGGGAATGATTTTGTGAGTAGGTCTTATCAGGATTGTAGCTAGCCCAAGTTGAGTGCCTGCTAATTTTACTATCCAATTCATGAATTAGAGCGCAGGCTCGGGTACTCTTGGGATTTTTTTACTTCAAAACATTTGATTTTGGCCATTGCAATCTAAGTGTGTTGTGGGACCATTTGTCAGAATTTGCACAGATATAATTTTTGCCCAGGTAGATATTTGCTAAACATAGGAAAGCTTACTCTAATACATTCAGCTTTGTTCCGATGTGCTGCATCGAGTGCCCAGCTGTCAACAAAGCTCGACGTATATGATATCACAGACCCCCGTATGTGAAATCACTGACTCATCTTTGAAATCAGAGACATCCGAAAATTACGAGTGCCCCCGAACTGAAATGGAATGATAATTGGCATCTTTTAGCTTTAGTGTTACAAAGGTTTGTGCATGCAGGGCTTAGCATGCATTTTAAAAAAAACAAGTGTTACATGGGGAGTGCAAACAACAATGCACTTTATATCAAAGTTTGCAGGGCGCATAGCAAATAATCAGGAGGTACACTATTTTGGCCTCATTGAGTAACATGCAAACATTGCGGAGTCGGTACTCTTTGATTCTACCTCATTGGTTAAATATATACTCCGGGGGGGGGGGCTGTTTCTGATAGTACCAATGGTAAGGATCATATAGAATTGTAATCAAGTGTCCAGATATACCCTGTTAACCAAAATGTTATCACCAAATTATAATGTTATATATGACCCCGGGGGGGGGGCACTCACATTTCCCAGCTATACGGGTATGTGCCGCAGCGACGACCCCCTTTTTCAGAGCCGCTAGCCATTCCTTAGACCCTCTGAATTCATTGATTGCCCGCTCTGAAGCCTGAAATTTTTCTAGCCGTTCCATAGACCCTCAGATCATCGATTTCCGCTCTTGATAGGCGTGTTTTCTGTCCTACTATTTCAAGCCCAAAAGAGCTACTTTTGCGAGCCCAAAAACTTCAAAGGGAATTTTCCATAAATTTCTTCCCCATTGAAACACATTATAAGGAATAAGGTGAACTTTGAGCGGGATTTTGCTCAGTCAACAACATTCTGGGTTGGAGTACTAACCCTAACCTTAACCTAGACTGTTGGCCGAAAAAATCAATATTCTGGGTTGATGGTCCGAGAAACTGATGTTTTAAAATATTTTCAGACTTGCCACCACCAGAATCTGGTAGTCTGAGCCTGCGTACTTGGGTCCAAATGAACCTTTTGATGGTGTTTGTTTTTGAACACAAAGTTGGGACCAGGCTCAAACAAAATTGCAGATTCGGTCGTTTGATACGATATTGTTCAATTTGTATTTTCTCTTTGTAGACAGAAATTATAACACAGTGGCGTTTAGGAGCTGCAATACATGCAATTATGTGTAACTTGCAAAATCAATGCCCAAATCAACTGAAATTTGGGAAATCACCTTTGTCATGGATATCTATTGAATCATGCCCTTAACGCGGCTGTGTACTCTAGACATTGTTTCTTTCGCGGAATTGAGCTTTTTATGCCTCCACCGGAGGTATTATGTTTCCTGGTTGTCCGTCCGTCCATCTGTCCGTCCGTCCGTCCGTCCGAGCTTGCGAGTGCAATTTCTCGGAACTGGTAATGCGTATTGAGATGCAATTTGGTGGAGGGGTGGCAATTGGTGGTCTCCAAATTTTAGCAGGTTTTTGTCGCAAAAATATGGTAATTAAGTACCTAATTTGCATAATTTATGCATATCAAGCAATATAACCTTGTGCATAGATTATCTGGAGAGCTGGAAGAGTGACAGTGATGAAACTAGGCGGAAAGTAGCACAGCCAGAGGTTCTTGACCTGATTTGCTTTTCAGCGAAAAATTTGCTAATCGCAAGGTCATTGTGAGGTCATTTGAGGTCATCCGGGGTCAAATCGCCATATATTGTTGAACATTCATGAAATTTGGTGGGAATGACTACTGTAAGAAGGAAAAAAATGTCAAGGTCATTTTGGGGTCATCCAAGGTCATCCGAGGTCAAATCGCCATAGATTGTCGCAGGTTCATGAAATTCTGTGGGGACGACCACTGAAACAAGGCAAAAATGTCAGGGTCATTCGAGGTCATCTGGGGTCAAATCGCCATAGACTACTGTAGGTTCATGAAATTTGGTGGGAACGCCACCTTAGTGAGGCAAATAATGTTAAGGTCATTGCACTGGTTAAAATGAAGGGCGCCAAGGTGGAGGCATTATGCCGACGCTTTCTGCCGAGAACCGCTGCAGGTCGAGAACCGCGAAATTCTAGTTTGAAATGTATTTACTTTGTTATGTTTTTTATAAATACCAGGAAAGAAAATCCAGATTTTTTAACTCCAACTACTCTATTCTATGGATTTTATTTCACTATTTCACTGTTTCCGCAATTTATAAGGAAAGAAAATCTTTGTTGTACCATCGAGGGTATACGCGCGCAACCAACGCATCGCGTTTTGTAGACGCGCAATTTGTCAACGCACAGATACGCTACACATACGCAACGCTTATCTACATGCGCGGCGCATCTTATGGAAGCACCACGGAAGCACTGATTTCATAAAAACCTAGCGGTCAAATGGCTCCGCTTTAGCTGATAAAATGTGATTTTTTTCAAGTTCTTTCCCCCGATTTAAACATCAAGATATGAATAGATTTCGCCCAAGCTTCTCAAGGGGCTGTGGATTTACCCGATGTTTACGTAATGTAAGGTAGAAAAACGAGAACGACCGCATTCTCCTGTGAGCTTCGATCAAAGTGCAAAATGTGACCACTTTAAACTTCAACGGCCTTTATTTCAATGTTCATTTTCTCGGTAAAATGACGATTTAGGTACGATAACTCAATAAATACAGCATCTATAGGTAAGCAATTATGATCATCATAAAAAGCATGATCGACTTAAGGTAGGAGCATCGGATAATAGACCCATGCAGGAAAATAGCCACTATTTCAAATCAGAATTATGTATCCATTTCAAATATATAACCAATTGAAGATAAGTCTTTACTCCACTGATTTTTAATGTTTCATGAAAATTTAAACAATTCTTATGTTTTTCTTTATTTTTTGAAAATTCCCTAATTTTTTCTACTAATAATTATTGCTAGCCTAGAGGGAATGTGATATGGTCTCCATAGTTTGTGGGGTGGTTAATAAGCCTAATATCTAAATTCTCTCGCCATATTTTTTGGATAAAGTGTTTATTTTTGAGAAAAATCATTTTTCTATTTTTAAATTAGGGAAATCTAGAAACACCCATAACTTAAAATAGAAACACTTTATTAAAAAAAGGCTGGCGAGAAAAGTTTCTAAATTTAATAACCTTTCATATGACACCTTGTTTGTTATAATTGGCCCTATGGTTAGCTCAGACAATAATTATGAAATTGGGTCATTCAGTGTTTCTAGATCAAATCAAGAAAATTTGAGCAAGTACTAACATTACCTTCAAATATCCCCTATATTACTGACCAATATATTGGAAAAAAAAGTCACTAATATTATTTGGTAACATTTTTGTAATAAAAAGATCCAAAAAGCAGTTCTATAAATGGGATAGAAAGGAGAAACAATAATATTTAAACATAGTATCCATTTTCAAACTTTTACCAATTTTAGTGAACGAGGCTTAGTGTCAAAACCACTTTATGTGCAAAGTCAATGGGGCTTTCTAATGATAAAAAATGGCATAACTCCAAAACGCTTTGTTGGCAAAAATTAAAACTTGGCAGGCAAGTTTTTCTCACCCAACTACACATCCTGTATCATTTTAAACCAAATCTGTGCATGACACCGTAGCCGATGTTTCTACCTTAAGAAACGGTTTTCTCATTTTTTTATATTTTGGTCTATTTCCGATTTTAGGCATCATTTTGTGCAAATAGGCGTTTGTGAATATTAAAAAGTTCATTTTGATGCCTTATATGGTCAATATCTCAAAAAATAAAGCCAATATCAAAAAACTAAAAAAACCGTTTTTGGAATGGTGTCTCAAGATTAAGAAAAAAATAAAATGAAACATTTTGGAAAGAGTGTTTTTTGTTATGATGTACCGAACAAAAAAATTGCCAAAACTCACTTTTTGTGATTTTCTTCATAATTGTTGTTTTTACACCAAATCTGTATTTATATTAAGATTCATTGATGTATTGCCTTTATAAAAATGTATACTTTTATATGTCTTGCGCGAATAATAACAAAGTTATGGCACTTTTACTACATGCATGTCTGAGAGTACACAGCTGCCTTAAAGGAGGATGATAGAATCACAAAATGCCCCTTTAATGGTGCCTGGTTACCATTGAATACCCAACTCCACTTTTTAACAAAAATGAGTTCAAAAGACCCAGCATTTTATTACCAGCAGACTGTTCTTCCTTGTGTGTGAAAGAAAGGCCCAAATTCACTCTCTAAATAGTGTTGCAAGTACACTTAATCATGGTTTCATGGAAGAAATGCCCAACTCCATGGATTTGGGCCTTTCTTCCACAAATATTGGGATAAAGTGGAGTTTTGTTTATCCATGAAATCTGCTTTTCACAACAATAAACTTTCTTGGCAACACATTACATAACATGTTTAAACTTGTGCAATTAATTAACAAATTTATGTAGCTATTTATAACACAATGGAACCAGCACTTGTAGTATATTAGTGGAAGAAGGGCCCAACTCCAGCTCATATTAAGACCTGTACCATACCATGGAAACATCATATCTCATTTCACATGTATGTAATAATGTATGTTCATGTATTAAAGGTCCCCTGAAGATGAAAACATTATGTCTCTAAAACTTTTCCATATTAAGTTTTTTCTTAATATCTCAAAAACAGTTTTGATGGAGTTGGGCCACCCAGGTATTCAATTTTTAATTCCTATCAAATTTGAGTTATGATTCCAATATTGTCCGACTTTGTTTCCCAGATAAATCAGCACCAGTGAGCATAGGTGGTGTTGCATCACAATCGACTTCCAAAACCAGCGAGAGTGAAGATGCGGATATGCCTCCGGATAGTCCTCCTGGGACGGAGTTTGTCAGCGATGCCTTCAACTCGAATTGGATCAAGCGGAACTACAGAAAGGAATGGAGCAACTAGGAATGGATAAAAGGATTCCAAAGAAAACACAGGTAGGTTTTAACTCCATGGGCACTACCGGATGAATTGGCCTCTAAGAACTATTTTGATTGGTTGCAAACGGGCTTTATTTCGTAGTGAGCCAATCAGAGATATGGTTATAATAATCAGTGTGGCTGAAGGGGATTATACTTCAAATTGCTAACAGATCTTTTTTGATTGGTTGTTCAGATTATTATGTTGTGTACTTAACCAATCATCAAGGGCACTGTAAGAAAGGAAGTGTGAGGTTAAAGGTTTGTTTGCAAAGAAATTAGAATGGGAGAACTTGGTGACGGCCATATTGGCTTGTCGCTCACCATGTGCTGTTTGTTGTACAGGTTTGTGATCTGTGTGTAATATGATGAGTGCAATGCTGATTAAGGGCTGAATGCGCACACTTTATTACTTTATGATGGTATTTATTGTTAGGTACACTATCATGACAGAGTGAATTTGTGATTGAGGAGTTTGTGATTGATTGAGCTCATGAGTTGGTGATTGAGTTCATACCTGCTTTCATGAGTGGGTGGGTGAGTGAGTGAGTAAGTGGGTGAATGATTGAGTGATTGGTTGACTGAATGAGTGATTTCAGCCTGGTGAGGTTTGAGTGAATGATTGAGCGAGTGATTGGTCAAGTGGTTGAGTAAGTGAGTAGTTTGGTGAGCGAGTGGTGTAGTGAGAGAGTTGAGTAGGTGAGTGGTTGAGTGAGTGAATGATGGAGTGGTTGAGTAATCAACGAGTGAGTGTGGTAAAAACTTCTCGATGACCTGTTGAAGGGTAACTGGTCAACTGTGTATATGTATTATCAAATCTAAAACTTTTGCTTTCAGATGCCAAGATAGGTTGGTTTCTAGTTGTTATGCTACAAACATTATGTTTCCTGGCCCCTCTATTAGGCTATGCCAGTCAGAAGTCATCCCCTGCCAAATCAAGCCCTTCCCCACCCCCTAACCACAAGGGTAGGTGTTAGTTGCCTAGTGTGCCTGTGCATACATGTATGCATGCATGCCGGCATATGTATTGTACCATATTCGTTCCATCAACCACCCATGCCCCTATAAGCGCCCACCCAGTGACTTTAAGCAAACTGATATTAGTTTATTAATATCAGTTAATGGAATTATGGAAACTTTCGGGCCTCATAACTGGTAAATTGTTGGTCTAAAATATATATAAGTATACATATTTAGAATGGCAAAGACTTGATAAGTTCATCTGTGAGGTCAAATTTGCTCCTAGATTTTTATCTAGTTTTTAAAAATTAATTTAAAAAAAATTGGGCCCAAGAATTTTTTTTTACGTTGCACGAAAAAAAAGTGGGCCAAAAACTGTTTTTTGGGATTTTGGGCCAAAAATGAGCATTTTGGCCCAAATTTGACCTCACAGATGAACTTATCAAGTCTTTGCCATTCTAAATATGTATACTTTTATATACTTTACACCAACAATCTAGTAGTTATGAGGCCCAAAAGTTTCCATAATTCCAGGGTTCAGACCAACCTTAACTGCCCATGCAAATCTGAATCATATGGTCTGAAACATTTGATACACTGATGATGATAGATAAATATTTTTGGGCCTTTTTTTACGTCTTATTGGCCTAAACAATGTAAAAAATAAGCGCCCATCCAAAATTATATCATTAATCGCCCTGGGCAGTTAATGAAACGAATATGGTACATTTAGTTGTGTTTGTAGGCGTGCGGATAATCTGCATTTTGCGACCTCAATACATGCGTAGGATTTTAAATCTGTTTCAAGCCCTGCATATTATGCTTTATCTGGATAAGCATGCTGTTGTTAATCCCCTTTCTAATCTTTGCCAACATCACTGATGAATCTTATTTTACTTGTTAATCATTTTGAATGATATTATAGTTTATCCGCGAAAATCTATACATTGCCTATAATTCCTCAGGTTAAATCCTGCGTTTTACATGCCATTTTCTACAATGATTGTCTCACGTTAGGCCTTAAGGAATTTTCGAATGAGGAAGAATAGGTTTAGTGTGTGTTAGAGCCGGGTGTGTTCTAGTGGTTGCAAGTTTAGCCAACCTGGATACAAATGTACTTCTATGTCAATGGAAATATATATATATTTCAATAAGGCTGAAAAAAATAATGCTATGTCTCAAAGCACATGGCAGTTTCAAAAACGAATGCGGAATGCTTTTTTTTTTTAGATTTTTTTTTTTTTAAAGATTATTTTTAAAACTTAATGTTGAATTAAGATGTCATTTTTGAGTGTTCAAAAGTACACAGGTCACAGGCTCGCAGTGATTTTCACAGGCCTTTTTTCTGGATTTTGGTCATATTTTGAACACTTGACTCGAACCCTATTATTCAAACTCTAACCATAATCCAACCCTTATCCCAGCAATAAACCTAATCCTTCTAAACTGGCCTCAACTAGGGAAATAAGCCTTCCATAAAAACTCGATAGTTAGCACATTTGCTTACTATCAATCGCTTTTGAAAACATGAAATTGTACCAAAGTCCGGCGCTTTACTAACTGAGCTAATGGGGTTGAGACACAAATTTGCAAGTTTACTTGTTCGTATAACTATGTGTGTCGATGATTTGCTCAAAACCCTTTACACTTTTGTGGACGGGGCTTTTCATGTTTGCATGTTTTAAAAGCGCTCGTTAGTAAGCACATATTATGCTAACTATAAAGTTTTTACGGTATTTTAAGTCTAGCAGCACTGGTGTGTTACAAATAATTGTTGAATACTGTAAATCAACACAAAATAAAGTGTAGCCTAGAAGGGAAATAGACTTTTGTGCAGAAAGAGATTCAGTCTTATAAATAACAGTAAAAGGTGCTACCCAAATGCTGTGGAAAGATAAGTAGAGTACAAGTTGCCAAACATTGTCGTTCTAGACCTGAAGAAACTGCTATAATGTATCAGGCTTTGGAGAACCACCCTGAAAATATAGTGGGCTGTCCCAGTTGAAATCCATATACATCCTATGGAAGACATGACCTTAATCTCCCACACAGGGAGTGTGAATTTCAAATGGGGTTATCTGAATGGGTGACTCCATTTGATATCTACACCCACTTTATGGAAGAGTAATGTCATATCTTCCATAAGGGGTGTTAGGATATCAACTAGAATAGTCCATTGTGTCTTCCTATTTTGAATATCCATAACTGGTTCTCAGTCTATAGCTGTCTATGCAGTGGCGTAGCCAGGGGGGAAGCTTTCCCCCTCCCCTGTGGAATGCTGGCCACCGTGGTATAGCCCATTTTTGACCATTTTCATCATTTCCCCTGGACATTTGCCTTGCCCCTCCCTCTGAAAAAGTCGTAGCTACGCCACTGAGTCTATGTGCCTTGAGAGTCTATGTGCCTTGTGTATTGAGCGCATGTGTTTGCGAAATGAGATGATTGGTGCATTGTGCTGGCAGTAGTTGTTGATTGATTGGTGCTCTGTGTCAGTGCATATGTGATACATGGATGAGGAAGCATGATGTGGAATGAGAGATTGTTTTGGGAAGATAAATACATTAGATCACCTAGCAATCAGGGGTGTGATTTTTCCGGATTTCCGGATTTTTGGGATTAAATTAAAAAAAATTCTGGATTTTCAAAAAAAAAAAAAAAAAAAAAATTTTTGTCGCTTTTGGAATGGCCCTGGACCAAGAGCTAAATGCTTAACAGAGATGTCACATTTCCGGAATTTTCAGTTCCGGATATGAGAAAATCTCCAATTTTAAAATGAAAATTCCTTAGAACCCTGACTGGATGATTTATAGACACACTAGCCTGTACTGTGCAAAAATGGTGATGCAATTTCTCATGTGTATGTGAATGATATGATACTGGAAGTATGTATTCACAAATTGCATCTCGGTGCTCAAGTGTGTAAAACCCCTCTGGCTTCGGGGGGCTTTGCCCCCTCGACCCCCACCAGGCCGTTGCCACAGGACCCCACCAGGGGCCCTTCAACGGCCCCCTGGACCCCCCGCAAGCAACAGGCGAGAGCTCCGCTCGCAATTTCATTGCCTTGAGGGTTTTTCTTAAAGCACCAATCACACCCCTGAGCAATAGAGTTCTCACCTGTGTTTCACTGTTGAGTTAATTCCCGTAGGGTACTTGGATTCTAGCCTGGTACCCATGCTCAATCCAAAAAAAGTGAGACTAAGCGCTAGTCTTGAGATTCCCACTAAGGGTATCAAATTAAAAAGTGACTCTCTCTAGGGATATCATATTCCAAAAGTCTCTTGTAGTCCCGCTAGGTATATCAAATTCACCTCTTCTAATCTTCAAAGGGGTATCAAATTTTCTGATTCCATTCCTGTGTATCTTATATTTTGGGATTCTTGATAAAATATAAATATTTCAAAAGTCATTTTTAGTACAAAAATTGTCATATTTGTGCCTATAGTGGGGACTTTCATCTAAACTCCTCCTAGCAAAAACTAGTCCCAATGGGGTATGTTTTTACAGAAATCTGGTCCCAATAGGGGTGTGTTTTTATAGAAATCTGGTCCCACTAGGGGTATATTTTTACTTACTAAAATTACTCCCAGTAGGGGTTACCTCCAGGAACCCTGGATCTAGCATGGGGGTCCCAGAAAATCCCCCAGGTACTCAAGATTGGTTTGGGTAGGCAGGTTATTCATGCATTAACACAGGCCATGTATCAACAGTCTAAGTCCCGTGCTGTGAATTCTCGCATATTCATGAGGGCCAATTGTTCAATCGTGCCGTGTCTAAAAATCACGCCAGCATTGCGTGCCTGCGCACACGCGATAGAGCGTTGCGTAAAAATATGTGGTAAGTGCGTAGCAGTTTTGCCTGTCGCATATCATGGAATAATCGTCCCTCATTATCGGGTGATGCTGAGACTTTGACTGCTTGTATGTGGTCTGTTATCTTTTTTGTCCATGTGCATAAAAATGACTTGCCATTGCCCAAAAGCATACACCATATGGATCAACTAAATAATTGATTTGTTTTTATTCAGTGTCAGAAAGGACTATGTCTTGTAAAACTTATTGAAATGAATTTCAATTATTTAACTCTTTTAATAATAGTTATATGTTTCTTGGCTCCTATAAGATGTAAGACTATGTCAATCATCAGTCTGTCACTGCCAAGTCACACCCTTCCCCCATAACTGTATATAAAATTATGAAAATAACATATAGGATCACTAAATTTGTGAATATCTTACAGGAACTACTGATGATGACATTCCAGAATGGGAGAAAGAATTACAACAAGAATTGCAGGTATACTATGAAAAAATACTGGGTTTTTTTTCTTGCTTTTTTTTTCCTGCTTAAATTCTGATGAATACCAAATAGGAGATGAACCCAAACTCAGTAAAATTATTTTTAAAATAGTTCTCTCAGCTAACTTGGTATTTCATCACCACATCCATTGGACTTCATCAGAAAGTGATGTGAAGCAGTAGAGTTAGTCATGTGATGCACAGGGTAAACAGGAGTCACATGACCTGATGATGGGGTTATAGACTGGGTAAAGGCAATGGTGTCCCTTGTCCTGGCTGAGGTCTGGATCCAACATAATTTGTTTTAGGCCTCCTTAAAGGAGAATTGTGGTAAACCTACAACCAAGTATCATATGTGACATGATCAGGTCCATGGAGGCTAAAGGTGGCAAATTTGGAAATGCAAAAATATGAAAAAACAAGAAAATGCACAAGAAAATAGACATCACAAAACTGTGGAACTTAAGAACAAAGTATGCTAGACCTTGGGTGTTTTCAGTATATGAGAAGCTGATGTTTGTATGAGGTAATAATTAGTTACTAAATTTTCTAAAATGCCTCCTTTGGCCTCCATACCAGATCATGTCACATATTTTTTAGTCAAAATTATCAATAAAGGTGACCAACTATTATCTTATTTGATAAAAATATAAAAGCTATTTTTGAGAATGTTTTGGCTAATAGACGCTGCCATCTTGCTTTTTTTTTTCCGTGAATATTCATAGCTTATGACGCTGCTGAGCCACATGAACAGAAATGAAACGGCCTGTTGCTATTATAAGAAAATAATTAAATCGGATCTTGCTTCATCAAAGCTGTAACAGTATTTATAATGAATTGTGGAAGAAACTTTTATTTTAAAAAATCCAAACCAAAATTACATAACTATTTTGATAAAAAATTACTAAAAAGTTTTGAAACAATTTCAGGCATGCATGCCAGGTAAATATATTATCGAACACATGCAATCATGCATTGGTCTTACGTGCAATACCGTAAAACCTCGTCTACAAGCATATAGAGTGTCTTTCTTTGATAAAAGCTACGAAACAGCCGTAAATATGCCAATACAATAGGTCTTACAATAATACTTGTTTGTATGCTTGTATCGGTTACTTATTTGCTCAAACTCTATAATGTTATAATTTTGTCGATGGATGGCGCCTGGATTAATTTAGCTTTCATCAAAAGCACTGTATATGCCTGTAGACGAGGTTTTACGGTATTAACCAATACAAAGCTATTGAGATCAGGCAAGGCATCAATGACAAGGGTCATTATTCCTTATTCCTATGGACAAGAGTAAGACCCTGATCCATTTCAAAATGAAACATTTGGATGTCTGTTTAGGCACCAGAGCCAAATTTGTTTGATCCGGGGGCACTTACATTACGTGATGGACACCATGCTCATGTATGGACTCTTGAAATGCACCCTAAACAAATATTATTCAGCGTGTGTAAAACATACCCTAAACAAGTATTTTGCCATTTTTTAACACTAAGAAAGTAAAAATTCATGTTCAGGTTCTTGTTTAATAGTAGTTTGATGTTTCTTAATGATATTTACCCTACGATTGTTCTGATAGAAGCCAAACATAGCCTATATTTCACCCTTTTTTATTTTGCCATTAAACTTTGGTACCCTAAGCAAGTATTTTGCTTGGAAAAGTATACCCTTTTTCCTGATTTTTGGCGTTTTTGCCCAATGCTGAAAAACAACCCTTTTGTTTTTGTACACAAGCATGGTGTCCACCTTGAAATACAAGTTCCCCCCAGGGTTTGTTCTTTGGATCGACCGCCGATGCTGCTTCGATGCTTGTTATTAATGACATATCAACTAATTAATCAGAATTACTGGTAAATTTGTATTTGCTGTTGAAGTGGCATAATAAATCAGATTAACTACCATAGCAATAGATGAATACAATTTTGACTATATCACCCTGCACTACAAGCAGGTTGCACTCATCACCTGTGTATGTCTGCAATCATAGATTAAACACAATACCGCTCTTTTCAAAGTTACTTATCTTACAGGTGCGAATGATCAGAATGATATGGTCCAATGCATAGGTACCGCATGAACGTTGTAGTGCAGGGCGATATAGTCAAAAATTGTATTCATCTATTGCTATGCTAGTTAATCCGATTATTACGTCACCTCGACAGCGAATTGGTCAATGTCAATACTGATCTATATACAAATACTGAACCATGGAGCAAAACCATCAGAAGACAACTAAACTGGGTAGGCCATCTATACAGACTCCCAGAAGAAACTCCAGCACATCGGACCCCCGGTCCCCGCACTCCGTGCATCCATGGGTATTCATGCTCGTCGAAAAATTCGCGAAATAGGTGGTGTTTTCAGATGAAGAAATGCGATTCGCGAAACACACAAGAAAGGGGTGTTTTTTCAAACCACGTGTTCACGAAATTGAAAAAAAAAGGGTATTTTCATGGAGCAGCCTACGTGTTTCTGTCAGAAAAGGGTATGTTAGAAATATCGTTCGCGTTTTAGCGAAAATAGGGGTATTGTCGAAGGGCAAATAATTCACGAAATCGCTAAAAAAAGGGGCGTTTTTCCCCTAAAAACTTCGCGAAATGAGACGCAAAAGGGGGTGTTTTTAAAGTTCACCGACAAGCATGAATACCCGCGGATGCGCGGGGACCGGGATCGGACCCAGAGCTAAATTCCAACAAAAAACTAAACGTCCTGTCGGGCAACCAAAACCAACATGGTTTGCGCAAAACCAGACAGAAGTAGACCCACAAACTCTGACACAGACCAATGACAGAAAAGCCTGGAGAGCAATAGTAGCGTGCAGAATACCAAGAGTCAATTAATTGATTTTATAAATAATAAGGATTGACCAAGCATGGATGGTCGATCGAAAGATCAAACTTGAATGGCCTTTCAGTGAATTTTAACACCCGATTCCATCATCATTTTTATTTCAGTTGGATAAGGAGAATATAATAATCGATGTAAGTCTGTAAAAGTGCAAACAAAATGTATACCGCTATTATTTATGATTATGAAGCATGAGCCAGTCAGCCTGCATGCAATCACTTTTCTCTGCAGTATGCACAGGGCTATGCTATAATACACTTCCGGGGCTTGTCCACTGTAAAAACAGAGGCTAACTCACATCTCTGGTATTGGGTTAACTTCCGTGCATATAAATGTCTCTGTGCAGTGGATTTTCTTCAAATTCGTTGGCATTGTGAATTGAAAGATGTGGTATTTGAGAAGTTTGTCCTGCTTACTGATTTCACATTTTAACAACTTATATTGAATTCAAGTCAAATTTGACACATTGACGTCACACTTCCGTCCCATATAATATTTTGATCCTATCGATATATCGCTGAGACACTTTCAGCATTAGTGCCAAAATTAAAATATTACTGGGTGAGAGAATGTGTATTTTATGTATTTTTTGCACTAATATGGTAAAATATGTTTTTTGAAAATACAGGGTGTGCTTCATAAATATTTTTAAATCATCTACTATTTGCTACTTTACCACGGTTCTCCTTTAAAATAATAAACAGGCGGTTGCGAGCTGGATGCCTAAAACATGTAAAGTCAGCCTATTTTAAGGCTATTCTTCTCGCCCCGCTTTGCACCCCTGGGTCTAATGGTGTCTAGATACCCCCGATATTTACCAAATTAAAGTCATAGCAACATTCACTGAACCCCTGCTATACTTTGTTCGGTTCGTAATTGGCAAAGACTCGTAGCACCGAGGATTGGTATAGAAGTAAGTATGGGCGCAGTACTTATGCTAGTTGCGCTTTGGGTAATGCGTTACTGTAAATTTACCGAAGCGTAAGTTGAGACTTTATTGACTCGTAGTCGCGTACAATAACAAATGAACAAAAGCCAAATAATGTTTGCCAATTATATACCGAACAAAGTATAGTCTGCTAATGCTTGGTTATTTGTGTGTAAAGTTGTGTGGTTGTTCTCAACCACCCTTTTTTATTGCCAAAACATTTAGATTAAATTGGGATACCATATTTTCTTTAATATACGCTCCCGGGAGTGTGACATTTTCGGGGGGGGGGGGCATTTACGAGAAATGAATTTTAGATGAAAAAAGTGTGTTATGTCAGCTTCCTGATTTGTTTGGTTCTATTTTTATCGCAAAATCATGATGCCCAACAAATGCCAGTTTTAAACTTCTCAACATTCTGTGGCATTCCAGTTTCTACATTTCGGTCACTTTTACTTAAAACAATATGATGAGAGGGGAGCATTTATTAGAGAGAATTCAATATTTCATTACTGTATCATTTCATTCATATTTTAAAACAGTTTAGAAGTGTAAAGAAACTGTTTACAAATCTTTTCAGGATGGCAAAATTGAAGGGTATTTTTTGTGTGTGTACAGTACAAACATTTTTCCAGATTTTCAAGATTAGGGTGGGTCGGTCAAGGACAAACAAACAACTTTTTTTTGGCCTACACACACAGTGTAATATTCAAACACGCTGGCGAAGTTACGTAATTAATCGGATTAATTACCATAGCAATAGGTGAAAACAATGTTGAACATATTGCGCTGCACTACAAGCAGGTTACACTCATCACCTGTGTATGTCTGCAATCATAGATTGAATACAATACTGGTCTTTTCAAAGATACTAATCTTACAGGTGCAAGTGATCAGCATGATATGGTTCAATGCAGAGATACCGCGTGAACGTATCAGTGCAGCGCGATATATTCAAAAATTGTTTTCACCTATTGTTATGGTAGTTAATCCGATTATTACGTAACTACGCCAGCGTATAGGATTACCTGAATGGTTGACTCCATTTATAATGTACATCCCCCTGTGTGGGAGATTGGGGTCATGTGGGGGTGTGTGGATTAAAACTGGAATAGCCCAGTGTGAATGATCAGTGTTGTCAAAAACCTTTTCAATACCAAGGCGCCGCCAGTTGGCTCACCAGCAGGCTGCTACTTACTGTCCAATCAAATGGTTACATATTATGTGGAACTTCAAAGACTCAAAACCCTTTATAATTTGGCGAAATGAAAGGAAAATACATCAAAATTAATGAACTGACACTGGAAAGTAGCCTAATTTTAGGCAGGTTGCCGCAAGACTTGCTGATGCATGGCAAGCGATCTGCATGTAGTGCATGCACTTCAGCGCCTAAATCATTAGCATCACTGTGAATGACTCATAATGTATGGAATTTACTTTTTTTTATAAATTTTCTCTCACAGGATTATGAAGTGGTGGACGAAGATGGAGGTGGAAACGAAGAATGGGAGAAAGAAATTGATCAAATGTTAGAGGAGGAAGTCCAAGAAGAGAGTAAATGAATATATATGACCTTTGACACTAGAAGGTTACTTTGGTTACTTCTGATAAGAAACTAATATGGACATGATGAATACATTATAGGTTTATTCTGCAATACTTGGCACAGTGCCGACACCTGCGCCATATGTATTGTTTGAAAAAGGTCGGGTCTTATCAGAGTCAGGCTAAGACGCTGCTTGCAGGTGCCGATATTTCATATTGTGATTTATTTAGCCAATCAGGACCCCACTTCTGTATTCGCGCAGTATGTGTTGTAGATTTGGGGTGAGAAATGGATGGTGATGCGGGATGTAATATTTGATAATTCAGAAGCTGTAGGGTTATTTTTCTTGGGGAGTTTTGTCAGCATGTGCAGGGCACTTCTTGATGGGATTCTCACAACGATGTTTCATCATACATGATACGGAGAGCCAATTGATTCTCCGAAGATCATGTCAACTCTATTTGCAGCATTTTTGGGCAAACCAGTTGATTCTTAACCCCATGGGCAATACTGGCTGAACTATCATCCCCTAAGAACTATTTTGATTGGTTATAAAGATGCGTATATCATGTATTCAGCCAATCAGATATGTGGTAAGAATAGTCAGTAGGACTGAACGGCTTAAAATTGTTAAGAGATCTAAAAGCTCTATTTTGATTGGTTACTCAAATGATTATATCATGTATTTAACCAATCAGATGCTCTGTAAGAATGGCGGTAGTGCCCATGAGGAACATTAATATTAATTAGTTGTTTTGTAAAAAAAATATTCAAGAACACAGGCAATCATAAAATTGAACATTGTCACGTTTTGCATACCTCAACCACAGCTAACTTTTAAAAAATGATTGTGCTAATATATTATTCTATTTCGCACTAGTAATTTTTGCTGGTATATATCACTCATACATAAATTCTACACAGTTCATTGGTTGATTGCTATTTATCATTTTTTACCATCACAGTGTTTCATTGTAGTGCGCATGCACCATTCGGGCGCTGACTCTTAGACTCACCGATTTAGTTATGGGGTAGACCCCAAAATGTGACAGCAAAATATGGTGATATGCTGATGAAAAAATGTATTTGCTGGTATTTATAAGTAATATAATTTTTGTATGAGTGATATAAAACAAATATTACTTGTCTTAAATTTGTGTAACGGTCAAAATATAATCACTTGGCGAAAGATGTATTGTTCCATTTTTCCGGCTTGTGTAATGAAACAATCCATCTTTCACCTTGTGATTCTATTTCGACCATCACACTCATAGACAGTTAATATTTGTCATTATGTATTTACCGGGTACTATCATACAATCAGATAGCATCCATCCATATTGAAACCTTTTTTATATGTAATTAAATATTTGGGGGTGGATTTAGAGGGACTGGAGGGACAGGCCATCCCACCTTTAAGTACCCCCCCCCTCCCCCCATTTCGGTTGTGGATTTTTGCATTTTGTTCAGAAACCTGTCAGCTTTTGATATGCCTGCTCTGCTAAGCAGGATTGTATACAATTATTTGTAAACAAAATGTGACACAATTTGGTCCATGAGGGCCACAGGTGGCAAATTTGAAATTGAGATACAGGCAAAAATATGGAGGTAAAAAACAAGAAAATACATAAGAAAATAGATGTCACAAAACTTTGTAACTTCAAAAAACAAGTATACTTGACCTTTGGTGTTTTCAGTAAATGATAGCCTAATATTGTATTCCATTCAAAATATTAATAAGTTAGTCAAAATTTACACATGTGGTAGTGGTACCAGCATTTTTGACATAACACAAGGTTTAATTGTTTTAACTGAAAACTGCATTGTTCTTTAGAAGGCATGCCAATTTCAGGAGAGTTACAATTATATGATATCAGGTTAGGTTTGATATCACAGGGAAGTGTCAGGTCAGGGGTCAGGACATTTTGCTTGGATCTTGTATGATTTTCAGGAAATGTTAAAGCAGTTTCAGGAAATTATGTCAGTGCTTGCTTTCATCCCTGTCAAAAGAAATAATTTGGAATAGAAATTAATAGGTTGATAAATATTAATATTAATAGAAATTAATAGGTTGAGTGCCCTTTGATGGATGGGGCTCTATATTTGTACCAAGAAAATTAGCCCCACCCCAATCCCTTTTGTACCACCATTGGCAGGGGCATGTCCAGAAATTGGCTATGATTTGAGGCTCGGTGTGCACCTAAGGGCTGAAATGTGCCCAAGATAGGGTGATTTTCCAGAAGCCCCTTCGGGCACACTATAATAAGTAGAAATAAATGTGAATAAATATTGAAAAAGATATGCTCAAGAGTGTGCCTATAGGAGAGGGGTACAATTACCGAATAGGGTGCAACTTGCTAGACTTGAGCTCAGTCCTTGTTTACAGCGTTTAGGGTTAGGGTTTAGGGTTGGGGTAGAGCAGTCTTGTAATAAGACTAGTAGAGTTGCGCCCTATTTGGTAATCTAGCACACAGGAGTGTGAATTTCAAATGGGGTTACCTGAATGGGTGACTCCATCTGAAATCTACACCCCTGTGTGGAAGATTAAGTTCATGTGTTACATAGGGTGTGTATGTATTTGATCTGGAATTAAGTAGCCCATTGCACAGGTGAAAACCAGATGATGATATAAGTACTGTATGGTTGTGAGCAAACCAGCCAAGGTTATCTGCACTTTTGAATAGAATGCAAGGGAATTTGCAAGCAATAGTGTCAGTCAAAGTTGTAATGAAAACACTCTTGCAGTGGATAATGGGAAGTTTTTAACCCCATGAGAACTACCTGACGATTGGCCAAAAAGAAGTTTTCATTATCAATTGAACCAATCAGCAACATGTGTTAGAATAATTTCACCTCACAAAAAAATTGGGGTGAATTATTTGCAAAGCTCCATTCTGATTGGTGATTAAAGTGAAGATACCATGTTATTGACCAATTAGAGGCAATATTAGATCAGCAGGTAGTGCTCAGGGGGTTAAATCAGCCTCTGAGTTAAAGCTAAGATATTGAGATGGATGACTTGTGTGAATTTGGATCATTAATTTATTAGTTTGTATATATATTTAAAGTAATCTCCAATAGCCTATGAAAGAATATGTACTTTTTTATTTTAAATGCACTATAATTTTGTAATAAGATTTGAATCATTTCTTCATGCTCCCCACACACCATTACGTGGCAGCCCATGGAAAGCGAGGGCGCAAAAGAAGTTCTGTACATACATACCGAGGCATCCACTGTACACCCATATAAAGCGAGGAAAGCTTATTTGAAGTGTGTTTTTCATACACCCCATACCGAGTGAGGTCTGCCTTTCTAATAATGTAGAAATCCACACTTTGTAATCATCGCTTGTTCCTTGCCTTGTCGTTTTTCCTTAGTTTGTATGTGTAGATCTTCCACAATTCCTCGCTTTGAATAGGCACTCCAACAACCCACAACCCGTACATGTGTTTGCCGGCAAATGGGGAACCTGTACAGGACTGGCTTGTTTTTTGTTATTTGCTGCGCCTAACCAGGGACGTTGACCCTTTTTACATAGATTATACACAATTTTGTTGGATTTTAACCTATGAACTGGGGACTGATTTTTATATCATATCAATAGCCGCACACTCTCAAATGCATTTTTAGGCTGTTTGCAGTCAATTGCACATCTTAGATAAACAGGGACAGTCCGCAGTTGAAATGTCAAGTTCCATAAAAATGTGTGTATTTGATGGCAAACACACATCCACATGAATTACAAATACTTCCGAGGACCTGAAAAAAAATGACGAAATTTTTACAAGTCCAAATGTGTGTGTGTCCTCGGTGTGTCGGTGGGTTGTTATGTCAAGTGCTCAAGAGGACGGTAATACAGAATAAATTCGATTCCGGTTAACACTACGAGGACATTAAGCTATAGAGGGGGTAGTAGGGTATAATACCTCATTTTCACCGTTTAACAAGGTTTATGTGGCGAGGACGCGTGTTTAGGTCCTCGGTAAAAAAATGTCGCCGGTGTGTTGTTATGTCAGAGTCCTCGGAAATATTTGTAATGCAAACGCACCCCCACATCCACCCCACACACACACACACCCCGGTGTGTTTGTTGCCAACGGAGGACATTGTGTATTGCTATCTAACCGAGGACTTGTGTATCATGTTTTCATCGCCTAACCATGGACTATAATGGTGGATTTTTTTTGTGTATATAATACGAAACAGAATTTTATCCATCAACTGCTGACGGTAGTTTTTACACGTTTGGTCCTCGGTTTAAGGCAAATAGCGCTATAATGCATTTAGCATGCATTTGAGGTCTTTTGCAGCAGTTTGAGACTACGGACTGTCCTCAGTTGGAAGTAAGTCCGCAGTTTAGGGTGAAAAATCTTGTGTGTGTCCTTGGCAAACACACATGCATCCCACCCAACCCCGCATGTTCCGGCCTGCTATCAAATGTGGATTTGGGGTAAAATCCATACAGCAAATAATATTTAAATTTTCAACTCCTGATTTAAAGTTACTATTGTAGATCATAAAATAAATATATAATTTTGCAAATTTCAAACTTGATTAATTTGATTTGAATTGGTTATGATTAAGACATGTTGCTATTCTGATATATAACTTGGGCTACTTGAAATCTATTCATGGCTGAATGGGTGATTCCATTTGAAATCTACATTCCCTGTGTGCGAGATTAAGGTCATGTCTTCCACAGGGGGTGTATGGATTTAGCCCAATAAAGGGTTCACAAGTTTCAAATTTCCCGTAAGACTTTTTAGAACAACTTGAAAAGTGTTTTACAAAATTTAAAATGATAAAAGTAATTGGTAGCATATTTTGTTTGACACAACTGTTCAAATTTGTGCTTTGCGAGATTTGAGTAGTTCGAGTGGACCAAAGTACAACTTTCAACTGCATCTTCAGTATTAAATTCTTACATAATGAGCCAATGTGACCAAATGCAACGATGTGTGGCATTGTAAATTGGACCAGGTAGTCAGGTACGTGTGTCAAACAAAAATGGTCTACTAATGTTTTAAATTTTTTTTTTTTAATTTGAGTTCTTTTTAAAAAGACTTGGGGGGGGGGGGGCTTACAAAATACTAGTGAACCCTTTAGTTTGGTAACCTTAATCTTAGATGTATTGTCCACTGTATTGTCAAGTAAAGGATAATTTGTTACAAGAGTGGACACATTACTCCTTAGGCCAAATAAAAAAGTTGTTTGTTTGTCCTCCACCACCCGCCCCTCCGATTAAGGCCTGACCATTTTTTTTTATTTATTTATTTTTTTTTTAAATTTAAATAAGTAAAATTCAATTTTTTTTCTTCGATTTGGAGTATCTCTGGACCTAGCTAGAGCTAAATTAATGCTAAGATCTTTCATGGTTGAAAATTAAAAAAAGCCCCTCCAAAAACATTTTGTGTCTTCAATATGCAAATTTATAACTTCATGTCATAGTCTATTATTTTTAGTGACTTCAAAATACATTGGATTTGAAATCATTCAAAGACTATGACATGAACACAAATTATAACTTTAACTGCATATTAAAGAAACAAAATGTTGGGTTTTTTTAAGTCACCATGAATGATTGTAGCATTTAGCTCTAGCAAGGTCCAGGAATATGCCAAATCCGAAAAAAAATTTAAAAAAAAATCCGCCACCCATACGTCCTCTTTCAAAGCTGTGGAGGACAAACAAACAATTTTTTTTGGCCTTATTCCAGGAAAATACAGCACTATTATTTTGGATTACAAAAAATGTATTCTGTTTTGCCAAATGAAACATAGCCAAATCTTAATCCTTATGGCAATTAAAATCAAATTTTAATATTTGGCAATTTGAGGGAAAATGGGCCAAAAATATTCAATTTTGCATGTTTCTTACAATTGCAGTCACAAACTTCAAAAACTTAGCACAAGTCTAAGCATTCAAAATTTTAAGTATATGCTCGAATTTGCCCATAATTTTAATCATTTATGTTAATTTTGATAATTAGTTTATAATAAAAGATATGCAAGTAAGGTTCTGCTAAAGATCATCATTAGCTGAAGCTAAAACTAGACCAGGAGATTTCTGAGGAGCAGGCTGGCTTTCGAGAAGGAAGAGGGACTAGAGACCAGATCGTAAACATCAGGAATATAATTGAGAAGTGTAAAGATCACAGACTACCACTTTATATGTGCTTCATTGACTACAGCAAGGCCTTTGACTGTGTCAGCCATCCCCAATTGTGGAAAACAATGAGAAGGATGGGATTCCCTGGTCACATTATTGATCTTATTAGTCAACTATATGAGGACCAGGAATCTGCAGTCAGGACAAGTAATGGAGATACTGAATGGTTCAAGATTGGAAGAGGGCTGAGACAGGGCTGTATATTGTCACCAAACCTGTTTAACATTTATTCAGAGGAAATCATGAGAGAAGCTTTGGACGGGTTTACTGGTGGAGTCAAATTTGGCGGTAGCAGTATCACAAATCTACGCTATGCTGATGATACCACCCTAATATGCAGCAGTAGAGAGGAACTGCTGGCCCTTTTGAAATGCATCAAGGAAGCCAGTGAGGAGAAAGGCCTTCTGCTAAATGCCAAGAAGACTAAAGTAATGGTTATTGATAGAAATGGAACTGGAGAGGACTTTGTGATAGATGGTCAAAAGATCGAGGAGGTTAAACAATTTGAATACCTGGGTTCAATGATAGACAACAAAGGTGATAGCACATCTGAGATCAAAAGAAGATTAGCTATGGCAAGGACAACAACTCTGAGTATGTCAAAGATCTGGAAGAGTCATGGTTTATCAATCAACCTCAAGGTATGGTTACTCTGTGCAACAGTCTTCTCAATTGCTACATACGGGTGCGAATCCTGGGCAATGACAAAGAATGACAGGAAGAAGATAGATGCATTTGAGATGTGGTGCTATAGGAGGCTGTTGGGAGTATCTTGAAAAGACAAGAAGACAAATATCTGGGTCCTGAATAAGATTGGCACAGACTTAAACATCAGAAAGTCCATCATTGAGAGGAAATTGCGCTACTTTGGCCACATTGTAAGAAAGGATGGTGGAGTTGAGAAGCAGATTCTTCAGGGAGCTGTGGAAGGCCATCGTGGAAGGGGCGTCCATCAACATCTTGGACAAATGATGATGTGAAGAACGTTTCATCACACGGAATGTATGGTGCAACACATTTGGCTTTTGATAGAAGTAGATGGCGTACTCTTGTGAAGACCACAGCAGCGCAATCCTGCGCCATCTGACCCAGAGAGAGAGAAAAGATATAAAAAAATGTGTTTTCTAAACATTAGAATGCATTACCTGAACTTAGTCTTATTACAAGTCTTTGGGCTTGATTGCCACAGCATACGAAAAAACACCTATAAAAACACATATTTTTGGCTCTTTCAAAAATTGGCCAAATATTACTACTTGACTTTTATTGCCAGTTAGAACTAACTAAAGGATTAAGATTTGGCTGTATTTCATTTGGCAAAACAGGATATTTTTTTAATCCCAAAAATTAGTGCTGTATTTTTCTGGAATCGAAGTGAACTGCTAACTGTACGTGAGTGTATAGAGAGATATTAATATGTAGATAAATATTGTATATTATGTGGTGAATGAACAATAACACATAAATTATGTTAAAACCAACTGACATGAAAATCTGAATGTGTTATTATCATTTCAAGTGATCCCTGGCTCAGTTTTTTGTCTCGCCTGAACTTTGTTCAGGATGGGACTTAGTAATCACTATTTCTGTCTGTCCGTGTGTGTGGATGGATGTATGTGTGTCCGTCCGGAGCTGTATCTGGGGAACCGTAAGTCGTACGGGGACGCTACATGGTGGTAGGAAGGGTATCCAAGTTTGCTCCGTAATCATATGTTTTCGGTGAAAAATATGCAAATTAACATAGCTAATTTGCATAATTTATGCGAAAATCAGCGCAAATTGATAGCGGAGTTTGTGGACAGACTATCTCAAGATCCGTCGGGCGCATGGTAATCGAAACCTGGTGACAGGAATGATACACACCTGCTGATCACCTGATTAGTTTTTCGGTGAAAAGTATCGCAATTAGTTGTTAATTTGCATAATTTATGCGGGCAGCTTCTACAAATATGGTTGGAAATCTGAAGAAATTTGCCTTGTGGAGCTGTATCTGGGGATCCGTAAGAACGCTAAGCCCTATGATGATGAAACGTGGTAGGGGGTAGCATGACCAGAGGATCTCGACCTGATTCGATTTTCAGCGCAAAATATGGTAATTAACTACCTAATTTGCATAATTTATGCATAATATGCAAAAACCTTTTTTCTCAGAGACTAGGGGTCGCACATTCTTCAAACTTGGTGGGTGGGTGCATCTTGACCCCAGACAGAACAAGTTTGTATTGGTTAGTGGGTCAAGGTCACCCGAGGTCATCCAGGGGTCATCTGAGGTCAAATTACTAAAAACTGCCGTATGGGCACGAAACTTGGTGGGTACAGTTAACATTTAGAATCAAATTTTCGGAAGGTCATTTTGGGGTCATTCGAGGTCACCCAAGGGTCATCTGAGGTCAAATGACTAAAAACTCGTATGGGCATGAAACTTGGTGGGTACAGTCAACATTTAGAGCCAAATTTTTGGAAGGTAATTTTGGGGTGATGTTTGTTAATATCGCACCGATTTTGCACAATTTGTATGCAAAGTTGGGACTATAGGCGTGATAAACTTTTGCCGGAAACCGCTTGAGTGATGTTTACGATAATGAGCGCATGAACACACGAGGTCAAAACGCGGTTAGCAGTCGGACGTATTAAAAAAACACGGGAAAATCTGGCCTTTTTATATAGCAGTGTGTACAGTGATGTGTTTGTGAAATGGTGATATAGATTATACATGTAAAAATCGAAAATTCGAAAAATTACACTGCCGTTGCAGTGACGCGTGAATTGTCGAATTTACACTGCCGTTGCAGTGGTGCGCCTGAAAAAATAGGCGGGATTTCCTTGAATTATTATTATTATTATTATTATTATAGCGCTAATTTTCTCAAAAAGTAGACGGAAATGTGTCATTTTCAGATATATTATGCAGATTTTTGTTCTGATTAAGATGATATCAAATATAAACTCCTCAAAAAAACGTTCGGAAACTTTCAAAAACGGCTGTATATCAAAAAGTTTGAAATCTATCTCCATATTGTTTCATATCAGTGAAAACCTTGGTCTTTCCTGTCAACAATGACACCTCATTTGTGGCGATAACTTCTTCCACGGCTGAGTAACTTTCTTTGAAGGGCAGAGAGGTCTTAAAGAAAATGTGCCAAACTGACCATTGTCTGCGATCATCTCATTGCTTTGAATGAATTAATGAATGAATGAGTGGGATAATGCATGAATAAAAGAACGAATGAAAAGTTGCTTGCAGTATAACATTTTGAATGAAAAGCGCTAAGATGTGGTTAACAGCAGAGTTAACAGTTCTACAGGTGGATTCGAATGGATCAACGCAAGTCAATCTCTCCTGCTGATCACTTCTTCCATGCTTCATCATAGTGGTCATTTGTGAAAGTTCTAATCAACCATGGTTCGATTATCAGATCTGCATACGGTTCGAGCTATCGGTCAGCTTGAGGCTGGCATACCTCAGAATCAAGTTACGGCAACTTTTGGAGATTCCACAGTATGATCTCCAAGCTAAAAGCCAAGTTTCGTCAGACCGGACATGTCAAAGACAGGCCCAGAAGTGGCTGCCCAGAAACACGACGTCTGCAGAAGACCGGCAGCACTTCGAAACCGTTTTTAAACAGTGTGATATTCCTTATGTTTACTGATGCAAATGGCGCAGACAATGGCAGATTTGGCACATTTTGTTGGAGACCTCCTTGTCTTTCAAAGACAGTTACTCAACCATGGAATAAGTTATGGTCACAAATTTGGTGTCATTTTTGACAGAAAAGAACAATGTTTGTATTGATATGAAACAATATGGAAATATATTTCAAATATTTCTGATATAGGCCTATAGCTGTTTTGGAAAGTTTCCAAACTTTTTTTGAGGAGTTTATATTTCAAACCAAGAGGTAACTCGACTTATGGCCTAAAACGTGACCCCTATTTTGCACGTAAAGTCTATGGAAAGCTATTTAGTGTTTTGTACCCTTTAACATTTAAGAGTCAAATTATCGGACGGTCATTTTGGGGTCATCCGAGGTCATCAAGGGGTCATCTGAGGTCAAATTACTAAAACTGTCGTATGGGCATGAAACTTGGTGGGTACAGTCAACATTTAGAGCCAAATTTTGGAAGGTAATTTCAGGGTCGTCCAAGGTCACCCAGGGGTCATCTGAGGTCAAATTACTAAAACTGTCGTATGGGCATGAAACTTGGTGGGTACAGTCAACATTTAGAGTCACAAGTTTCGGAAGGTAATTTCGGGGTCATCCGAGGTCACCAAGGGGTCATTTGAGGTCAAATTACTAAAAACTGTCGTATGGGCATGAAACTTGGTGGGTACAGTCAACATTTAGAGTCAAAGTTTCGGAAGGTAATTTCGGGGTCATCCAAGGTCACACAGGGGTCATTTGAGGTCAAATTACTAAAAACTGTCGTATGGGCATGAAACTTGGTGGGTACATTCAACATTTAGAGCCAAATTTTTGGAAGGTCATTTCGGGGTCATCCAAGGTCACACAGGGGTCATCTGAGGTCAAATTACTCAAAACTGTCGTCTGGGCATGAAACTTGGTGTGTACAGTCAACATTTAGAGTCAATTTTTCGGAAGGTCATTTAGGGGTCATTCGAGGTCACCCAGGGGTCATCTGAGGTCAAATTACTAAAAACTGTCATATGGGCATGAAGCTTGGTGGGTACAGTCAACATTTAAAGCCAAATTTTTGGAAGGTAATTTCGGGGTCATCCAAGGTCATCCAGAGGTCATCTGAGGTCAAATCACTAAAAACTATCGTATGGGCATGAAAATTGGTGGGTACAGTCAACATTTAGAGTCAAAGTTTCGCAAAGTAATTTCGGGGTCATCCATCACCAAGGGGTCATCTGAGGTCAAATTGCTAAAAACTTTTGTATGGGCATGAAACTTGGTGGGTTCAGTTAACGTTAAGAGTCAAATTTTTGGACGGTCATTTCGAGGTCATCCGAGGTCACCAAGGGGTCATCTGAGGTCAAATTACTAAGAACTGTCGTATGGGCATGAATCTTGGTGGGTACAGTTAACATTTACGAGTCAAATTATCGGACGGTCATTTCGGTGTCATCCGAGGTCACCAAGGGGTCATCTGAGGTCAAATTACTAAAAACTGTCGTATGGGCATGAAACGTGGTGGGTACAGTCAACATTTAGAGCCAAATTTTTGGAAGGTAATTTCGGGGTCATCCAAGGTCACCCAGGGGTCATCTGAGGTCAAATTACTACAAACGGTCGTATGGGCATGAAACTTGGTGGGTACAGTGAACATTTAGAGTCAAAGTTTCGGAAGGTAATTTCAGGGTCATATTGAGGTCACCAAGGGGTCATCTGAGGTCAAATTACTAAAAACTCGTATGGGCATGAAACTTGGTGGGTACAGTCAACATTTAGAGCCGAATTTTCGGAAGGTCATTTCAGGGTCATCCAAGGTCACACGGGTCATCTGAGGTCAAATTACTAAAAAACTGTCGTATGGGCATGAAACTTGGTAGGTACAGACAACATAAAGAGCCAAATTTTTGAAGGTCATTTTGGGGTTATCCGGGGTCACTCAGGGGTCATCTGAGGTCAAATTACTAAAACCTCGTCTGGGCATGAAACTTGGTGGGTACAGTCAACATTTAGAGCCAAATTTTTGGATGGCCATTTCAAGGTCATCCGAGGTCACTCAGGGGTCATCTGACTCAAAACTGTCACATTGGCATGAAACTTGGTGAGTACAGTCATCATTTAGAGCCAAATTTTTTGGGCGGTCATTTCAAGGTCATCCGAGGTCACTCAGGGGTCATCTGAGGTTAAATTACTAAAAACTGTTGTATGGGAATGGAACTTGCTGGGTAAAGTCAACATTTAGAGCCCAATTTTTGGAAGGTCATTTCAGGGTCACCAGGGTCATCTGAGGTCAAATTAGCGCGGATATCGGATCAGACCACCAGCTCGTTATGGCAAATGTAAGGCTCAAGTTTAAGATCAAGAGGAGACCAAAGTACCCTAAACAGTATGACGTGTTTAGACTCAGAAGCCCGGGCATCAAGACAAACTATGAGATTGAAATTGGTGGAAGATTTGCGCCACTGATAAACCAGCAGGACATGGATACAGATACAATGTGGGAGGAAGTCAAATCAGCTTTCAGTGAAACTTCCAAGAAAGTCCTGGGATACAAGAAATCAAAGCGAGAAAAACCATGGATCAGCGATGAGGTTATTGAACTTGCAAATGAACGCAGCAAAGTAAAGGTGCAGAAGATCAACGATCCAAGTCTGAAAGGAAGATATAACTTCCTTAGTAGAGAAATTAAAAGGAAAACGAAAGGATGCCATGACAGATGGCTACAGGATCTGTGTAGCAAAGTTGACCATGCACACCAGGCAGCAAAGTCCAAGGAAGTGTATTCAACAATAAAGAAGATCACAAAGAAGGCATCAGTCAAGATGCAAACTGTCAAAAAGTAAGGAGGGAAAATCCTGACTGAAATGGAGGAAGTCAAAAGAAAGATGGAAGGAAAACTACCAAGAACTTTACAACAAAATGAATCAATCAATGAGAACATTGCAAGCAGTGTTCCCCAAATGCCAAATAATGACACTGAACCAGAGATACTAAGGGACGAAGTAGCAAGCGCCATAAAGAAACTCTCGGAAGGAAAGGCACCAGGGTATGACAGCATCACTGCTGAGGAAATAAAAGCAGCAGGCGACATAGGAATTGAAACTTTCCACCAACTCTGCAAGAAGATCTGGGTCACTGAAACCTTCCCAGATGACTGGGGAGGGCAATAATTACACCAATTTTCAAGAAAAAGATAAGCTGGATTGCGGCAACTACAGAGGATCAGCCTTCTCAGTCACGCATGTAAAGTCTTAACCCTCATCATCCAAAGGCGTATCATGAATAAAACAGAGCAAATTCTTTCTGAATCACAAGCAGGATTCAGACCTGGGAGATCAACCATCGACCAGCTCTTCACACTTCGACAGATAATGGAAAAGTACCTTGAGAAGAAGAAAGACCTTTACTGCTGCTACATCGATTTTGAGAAAGCCTTCGACTCTGTGTGGCAAGAAGGGCTTTGGAAGGCCCTCGGCTTCTCCAGCAAAATCATAAGACTCTTGAAGGCCCTATATCAGAAATCAACAAGTGTGGTAAGAGTAAATGGCGATCTAACAGATTGGTTCAAGACACTGGTAGGAGTGCGTCAAGGCTGCGTAATATCTCCACAACTATTTAACATCTTGCTAGAACTAGTAATGCAATACGCCCTTCACGAAAGCAACAAAGGGGTTACTGTCCAAGGCCAGATCATCACCAACCTACGATTTGCTGATGACATTGCACTTATTGCGGAGAAGGAAGAAGACCTCCAAACACTTGTCAATCTTGTTCACGACAGCAGTTCAATATTCGGATTAAAAATTAACATAGCCAAAACTGAAGTCCAGGTCATTAGCAGAGAACCAAAGCAAATCAACATCAATATAGATGAGAAACAACTTGTCCAGGTTGAAAAGTTCACCTACCTGGGAGGAACAATCAGCCAACAGGGATCCTGCACAGATGACATAAAACTCAGAATAGGGAAAGCAATAGGGGCCGTTCAGAAACTTCAAAACATATGGAATTCCAAGGACATCCAAACACATACCAAGACAGAGCTTTACAAAGTCCTTGTCCTCTCAATATTGCTCTACGGAGCCGAGACCTGGACACTGAAGAAAGTCGATGAGGACAGGCTACTCGTCTTTGAGATGATGTGTTTACGAAAGATACTGGGTGTCACAAGACTGGACAAAATCCGTAACACAATAATCAGGAAGCGCCTAGGTATCGAGCAATCTGTTGTTGATAGGGTAACTCAAAAAAGACTCTGCTACTTTGGTCACATCCAAAGAATGACACCATCACGTTACCCCAAACTTCTGATCGATGCTCACATCCATGGGGATAGACCCGGGGGATAGACCCAGAGGTAGACCACCAAAACGATGGCTAGATTGCATGGCTGACTGCACCAAATTAAACCTGAAGTCTGTGGTGGAGGCTAGTCACCAATCCATAAACAGACAGAAATGGAGGACCATCGTGAAACAGATGCCACCACTCAACCCCATGTTGGAGTGAACGGCATAGGTCAAGGTAGGTCAAAAAATGAGGCAAGGAAGCCAATAATCGCATTCTTGAGTTAAGGCCAATAATAGACCTACATGATAATATGTCAAAAACAAAAGTTTTGTGCGTTTTTTCCCCATCCCGAGAAAAGTCATGCACATGGGGCGGAAATGACACCCTTATTGATTTCCTTTAGGCCGTATAAAATTAATGTTTTGGTTCTCGTCCAGAGGATTTTCATGAATTGATGAGGGAGGGAGGTGTTTTGTTTTGTTTTTTTTTGGTTTTTTCAATGTAAAATTGGCATTGTCAGTAGTTTTCGGTCTTCTCCAACAGTGCTCGAGGAAACGATGAGGCCTTTTTTTTTTTCAAATGTGAGATTTTGAGGGATAAACCCCCTAGAGTACCACAAAAAGACTTGGAAGTGATGCTTGTTCTCTAATAAACTTATTTATGTGTATGAAGATTTCATAAATCATTCCAAAGTCTAAAAAATTGAAAAATCTAAAAAAATCTGACAAATCCCAGAAATTGAGGAGGGAGGGACGAGAACCAAAATATTAATTTTACACGGCCTTATAGAATCCGTACCATTCCTCTTGTTTGTCAGCTTTATTGGTTTCGATATTTAAACACCCAATCCCAGCGCACGTGTAAAAAATTGTTTATTTAAAAGTGAAGGATTGGTCAATAAAATTGTCATTTGGTATTTTTGAAATGAAAAATTTGGCAAAAAACGAAGAAAACAGCAGTAGGGTAGGTGCAGGTAATATGGGACAGCAGGTAATATGGGACACCTGTTTTCATTTTAACAAAAAGTAGGCTTAGAGAAGGTAAACACTTTAAGTTGATTTGTTAAGTGTTTAGAGACATCAATTGTGCTTCTAGAAATGCAGTTTTGGAGTCTGTGTATCAAATTCTTGGAAATCAATGCCAAAAAGAGTGAAATTGCCCAAAAAATTATGTCGTTTTTTTGGCCTGATATAAAATCAATGACGTCACATTTTATGATTGTGTATCCAAAAACTCTGGTACTGAGGGGCATTTGTCATTTTTATGATCTTTAGGTGATGGGTTAAGCTTATCAGCAGGTAAAATTCCACTGACAAGTGGCACTTTCCTTTTATAAATGATTATTTTCTCTGATTTTCAACTGAATGGCTGCAGGTAATATGGGACACATAGGAAATTGTGTGCATTGTCAATGCGAAAAGCAAAACTATTTAGAAAATTGAATTTTCTTGTAGAAATTTGCATTTAACATTCAAAATCATGTAACAAAAATGTTTTAAGAACAAAAGAGTGATTTTCTGAACTTTTTGATTTTCACCATAGAGATAACACAGTGTCCCATATTACCTGCACATGCAGGTAATATGGGACACTGACGATGACGTCATTTTGACGTCATAGCGTCCAAACAAACATAAAAACAAGGTAACATTGCCTGTTTTATTAATCTTAAAGGACAGGTTGTTCATCATAACAATCTCTTGTGGGCATATCTTCTTTAGTTTTTATGCAAATAAGCTAAACGTCCTTAATGGTCCCATATTACCTGCAGGTACCCTATATTGACTAAGTTGAAGACCCATTCAAATACATGTAGCTAATTTAGGGAGCGATCGTTATTTATGGCAGGGTGGGAATGGGTAAATTTAGGGGGAACCTGAATTTTTTTGTGGTCTTGAGGGGGAACCTGAAATTTTAGTTGAACCAGGAGGGGATTGTTAAATTTTAAATGGAGAAAATTGGGAAAACAAGGGGAACGCGAAAATTTTGAGCGTACGCGAGGGGGGGAACGCGAAATTTTTTGACGATATTTTTGCCAAAACACCCATTCCCCCCCCTGCCGTAAATAACGATCGGTCCCTTATATAGGCCTATACACAGCACAGTATAAAAATTACAGATTCATGTAAAATGTAATATTTTGTTTTAAATACACGGCTTTCGGTTGAACCACTCAGGTTATGTTAGCACATCTATGACAACTTGACAAAGGTATTCGCTACTCGCACGGTTCCGCCATTATGCACTATGTGCGGGGAGAGCCTCGAACTGGCAGCATACATGAATGGGAATTGAACTAGTCATAACGTTCTGTGTAAGGTTACATAATTCTTCCTTTCATGTATGCTGCCAGTTCGAGGCTCTCCCCGCACATAGTTCATAATGGCGGAACCGTGCAAGTAGCGAATATTATACCAAAATCTGAATTTGATTTTTATGATCGTCTAGACTATGCCATAGTTGATTTTTGATAAATAAAAATATGTTATTAATCATGATGAACGCATTCAGTTGAACTCGAAATTATACTGATATTTATTACATCTAAATAATAGTAGGCCTATAAAATGGTTATGAAACAGTTTATTTATATTTGTGACAGTAGAAGTAAAGTATACGTCCGGGGTATACGTAGGCTTATATTATTGAATGCAACATATCATAATGGCATAGGCCTAACTATAATGGCACTTCAATACTGAACAATTCTAATAGAATCTGCCAGTTTATTATTCGCGAAAGCCCGATGGGAAGCTAGCAAACAGAGGGTGTACATGTACGGTGACTGAAAAGATCAGATGTGAAAATCTATCAATTGTGCACAAATAATTGAATCAGAGTTTTAAGCTATAGCCAGAGTAGGCCTAGGCCTATATGCACAATTGGCAAGTGGACTATACGGAGAAGTCTAATGATCGTCCGGATGAGCAAATCACTGAATCCACCTTAACCATGTTAACAGTTTCGAAAAATTTAGTTTTCACAAATTGGGCAAGTGCAGTTCATTGCAACAGTTGCTCTGTGCTGAGCCATGCAAGCTTGGGTTCTGATAGGACCAGGTTAACAACAAAACCGGTCTAACATACAGGGTGCATCAAAATGATTGATACCCATCAGTTTCCATTGATTATGGATAGTATAGATATTGTAAACGGTCATATAAGTATAAATCCTGGGCATTTCAAGATGAAGATCTTATGTTGCACATTGAAGATGAAATGGAATGAAAGCTATAATTATGTAGGCCTATGTTCCTCTTATGGCTTATGTTTGCTCAATCCCACCTGTGACTTGTCTCAATTACTCGGCCCGAACCAGGGGGTGAGTGGGACAGACCCCCCTCCCCATCACCTGAGTGGCGTAACAGACCTGACCTTCCGGGGGGCGCATTGAGATTTTAAAAATTTCCAAGGGGGCGCAGCCCCGTAAGCTCATTGGCATTAGGGGGCTGGCATTTTCTTCGGAAGGGGGGGGGGGTCCCAAAAATACTGGGGGGGGTCATAGAATTTTCAGACCAAAAATAGGGGGTTATAATTTTTTAACACCCAAAATAGGGGGTTTATAGAATTATTAAGGGCTGGTGACTTAAAATTTTCGCGCGCTGCGCGCGCATTCTTTAACTTCGCAGTCGAAATGTGCGTACAATCTATGCAAAATTTTTACACGCTCCGCACGCCTTCTTTACACTTACAATAAAAATTTTACCGCGCTCCACACACTTTCTTCACTTTTAAGTTTTGACGCGCTCCGCGCCTTAGTTCCGGCAATGAATAATTTTTCTTGAGTCTGTGTAGTTGGAAGGGGGGGGGCATACAATTTTTTGACCCGCGATAGGGGGGTCGTAAAAAATTTGCCCCCCTTCCGAAGAAAAAAATGCCAGCCCCTTATAAAAAATCAGTGTTTCAGAGTACAAATTTCACAATGAAATAGATAGATTTGTTTGAAGCTGCACTAAAATTTGTACAACAGTTATCCGATCCTTGATTTTAGATTTTCATTCTCATTCTCATTAGGCCTAGGCCTATTAACATAAGAGGCCGGTCGACTGCATATCCGTCTTTACACGCTTTTCAATACGGAATAAATGCTAACCTCTCGTGACATCATCCAAGCAGCAAAGTTCATTTCCCATTGAAAAGCGTGTAAAGACGGATATGCAGTTTACCGTTCTGTAAATAAATAATGTGCAAAAATTAAAGATTTATGGTGAACACTTTCCTTTTTTTCTTCTCCCTTCCCTTTCTCTTCTTCCCTCTTTCTTTCCATTTTTTCTCTTCTCCCTTCCCCTTTTTTCTTCCCTCTTTTTTCTTTTCTTCCGTTTCCCTTTCTCTTCCCTCTTTTTCTAGTTACTATTTTCGCCTGTTTTGTCAGTATCGGTTGTAAATTCAATGAACTATGACTTTGCTAAAAGAGCGCTTACACATTGATATGATATGGGGGGGGGGGGGCAATGAATTTTTGGCATGCCGAGGGGTAGACTTCTCCGTAGTCCACTTGCCAATTGTGCATACTCTATATTACATTTAAGCTTAAAACTCTGATTTAATTAATGTGTGCACAATGACAACTGATCTTTTCAGTCACCGTACGCCCTCTGTTTGTTAGCTTCCCAAGCATGCCAAGTGGACTACTGACTTTGGATTGCGGTTTACATGCTTAACACGGCTGTCTATGAGCTTCTATGGATGAGATTGTCGGAAATCTGGCCTACTAAAATTGGCCATGATGTAATGCATCTTTAAATGGATCTGGCTTGTGATTGGTCGCCCAGATCTCGTTATTGTTTAAATCCTCCCGACACGTACTGGCCCGGGGCACTCACATGTTAAGGTGGTACGGGTATGTGCGGCGCTCAAGGGTCCCTTTTTCAGGCTCTCCCGCAGTTCCTTAAGTCCCACATTTGGATCTGCTCCAGTTCTTTGAGCCTCAAACTCTGACAATTGTAGCTCTTTAAGCTCAAATTTGGAAATAATTTAGAAATGTTTATAGTAAGAATTCCAATTGAATGAACGCAGCTTTTAACAGCTGCACTCGATCCAACCGCGATCGTATATTGCGTATTTCAAACTACAACGCGAACGCACGACCTTGGATACAATGGCATGCTATCCAATCACGAGTGCGTTGGCATGGTTGGATTCACTTCCGCGTTACTCACGCACAGTCGCACACGCTGGCGTACATCGCGCAGTGTACGCAAAAATTCGTCACGCTATTGAAAGCTGCGTTCATTCAATTGGAATTCCCACTATAGCTCAACAGCCTATAATTTGGTCCTAATTTCAGTTCTTCAAGCCCCTATTTTGCCCGAAAATCAGTTCTTAGTTCCCAAAGTTCGGCGCTCAGCGCCGCACACCCTACCAAAATTTAAGTTGAGTGCCCCCCCCCCCGGGCGTACTGGTACCATTAACTATACATGGTACACAACTATCTAGGGAATGCGGCGCTTTTGTGCTGGCGCGAAAGTTGGTGGATGAATTAGGGGTTCATTCATAGGATTGAGGGCATGATCGCTGTTTATGCCCGAGGCGTGAGCCGAGGGCATAAACAGCGATCATGCCCGAAATCCTATGAATGAACCCCGTTCATACATACCTAACATTCTTAGCAATTCAATACAGATGAAAATAATAAGGGTTTACAAGTTTAAATAACATTTCCATACCTTTTTCCTTCATAAATTGGAAGAAAATTAGTAGGCCTACTTGCAGGAAGCAGCTTGGCTCATGAGGTCAACGGCCGGGAGTCAACGCGTGATACGCGTCATCTTTTGCGCTCCGCGTGAGATGGGCGCGGTGACATGCGCGTGTACGCAACACTAGCAAATCATGGATCGTGTTAATTGGGTTCCAACGCTGCGTGACGCAGCTTGTTTATGCCCTGCGTACTGGTCATAAACGGTATTTATGACCAGCAAAAAAGGGCGCAAATCCAATCAGAAACATCGTTATATCGTGAGTATGTATGAACGTATACGCATCTATAGCGCGTATTGTACCACCATGCTTAGTCTTGTGGTTAGATTTGATTGATAAACAAGTAGGCTTATGATTGACAGTGTGTTTTAGAGAACGAAGTCCCGGGGTAAAGTTCTGCTTAAAAGTGAAAGTCCATAGTCGATTTTTAACTCGGGTAATAAACTGGCAGATTCTAAAATTAGAATTGTTCAGTATTGAAGTGCCATTATAATTATGCCATTATGATATGTTGCATTCAATAATATAAGCCTACGTATACTTTACTTTTACTGTCACAAATATAATTATATAAACTTTTTCATAACCATTTTTATATACTATAGTAAGAATTCCAATTGAATGAACGCAGCTTTTAACAGCTGCACTCGATCCAACCGCGATCGTATATTGCGTATTTCAAACTACAACGCGAACGCACGACCTTGGATACAATGCTATCCAATCACGAGTGCGTTGGCATGGTTGGATTTACTTCCGCGTTACTCACGCACAGTCGCACACGCTGGCGTACATCGCGCAGTGTACGCAAAAATTCGTCACGCTATTGAAAGCTGCGTTCATTCAATTGGAATTCCCACTAGGCCTATAGTATTTTGATGTAATAAAATATCAGGATAATTTCGAGTTCAACTGAATACGTTCATCATGATTAATAACATTTTTATTTATCAAAAATCGACTATGGCATAGTCTAGCCGAGGGGGTGGGGGGGGGGCGATTTTTGGCGGACCGAGATGGGGATGGGGGGGCAAGCGATTTTGGGGAGCCGTTTGGAATTGTGTTTTTTTTTTTTTTTTTTGGGGGGCTCATAATTATTGCACAGCTCCTGATATGATTTTAATAGAGCCAACTTGTTTTTCAGAAAACGTAAGTGTTTCGTGCAAGTGCAATACCGGGGTAGGCCTATAGGCTTAAAATGGAAACATTTTAAAGAACTGACTTCAGATTTAATTGTTGGCCCCTCAAATATCATTAGGGCCTAGGGCCTATCATTTAAACAAGGTTTCTTGGGGGGTTTTCATGACATAACTTTTCTTTTCAGGATCTATCTATGGTTTTGTGTAGGCCTACATGTGGGGTTCCCCAAACTTGTGCTGTGGTTTTGTGACTCATCATGTCTCACAATATAGCTCACGATTGGGGATACCCTATTAGCATCTAGCGGTTAACCGCATTATTGATTAAATGTGAGGTATATTCTTTCACAGTTTATTCTAAGAAAATGTTCTCCTCTGATTCTAGGGCTCATGCATAGGCCCATAGGCTTTACAGTTCACTTCAGCATTTTCAGTACATGTATATTAAATTGTAAATTGGGTATAAAATAGGCCCTATCATGATATCGGAATCGAAAATAATATTATCCTACATGGGGTTTGAATAAATATTTTCAAATAAATAAATAAATCAAGGCTATCTGTTAGAATATTAAATAAATTGAAAGAAACACATAGGCCTACGAAATTCAACTTTTTCCGGCAAAAGAGGCTTTCACTTTTTTTGTTTTTCATAAATGTGAAATGTTGTTTCAGAAACCAGTGCCAGCATCCTCTATTTATATACACGACTGCTGTACCGTACCCGTGGTGCAGTGGTGTACGTGCAGTCACAAGTTTGACATATCATTATCGATTTATTCAGCGTTTCCCTATTTCAGTGCACATGCAACGATGCCTGCATTGCAATATTGCAATCCTGCAGCTCGCTCTGCAAGAGCTAGTAAAGGGACAGCTTTGTTTACTAACCGCTTCATGCAAATTTATCTAATTAAGTCGATATTGACCAATCAAATACACGTATATTACCAACGCCCCCCACGATGCCCAATGAAATCACTGAAATGCGTATCACGTGATATGATAATTACTCGAGAATCCGGGCACCGCGCGAGGCAAAGACACGCCTACTTCTGGGGAAGCCTCCATGATCAAAACATCAACAACAAACCTAGCGTGGATATATCTGTCAACGTGAGTACTACACAAAAACACGGATATTATCCTTTATTTGGATTCGTATGATGGAAATAATTGTACCTCGTGATTCCTAGTGAACTGAGGAATATTTTATAACCAACCATGCCGTACTCTAAAGAAGAAAAAGCACGGAAGAAAGCGGAACAATTTCGTGAACAAGAACACGTTCAAGCAGAAGAAGTAAACAACAACGACCCCAACGGAGCTGTTGGTGGTGGGGATGACCATGACCACACTGTCATGCCTCAAGATGACCCTAACATGAGACCGTGTTGTGTTCCAACAGGATGCCTTGAAGGAGGGAAGCTTATCAATATACAAAATCCCGATGAAGTAGATAAAGTTGTCTGCAATAACCCGGATTGTCCGAACAGTAGTTACATGCATAAGATATGTTTTCAAACATGGGAAGAAGAAATGTTGGGTTTTCTACGGAGTTGTGGACGTGCGCGGAGCTGGTCAGAGAAACAGCGTCGCCAGAATCTGTGGACTAAAAAAGGTTATGATTTAGCATGGAAAGCTTGCTCGTGTACGTGTGGAAAAGGACATCTGCGCAAAGATCTTGATTGGATACCACCACTGAAATCTTTGGATAATCATGGTGCGGGTGACGGTGGTGGTCGCGGTCAGAAGAAGCGTCGCAAGAAATCAAACGACAAACCCACTATTGGTCGTGCGACATCGCTTCCATCGGCTTCAAACCGCGATGGAAATGGGCGGCATCGTCATACCTCGGCGTCATCGACAGAGACACACGATACGCCACCGCAGAGCCCTGTGTCGCGGAATTTCTCGCCAGGACAGTCCCCTCGTAGTCATGGATCTGCTACAGTTATAGGTGCCATCGGGGGTGCTGCTACTACGCATGCGGGACCAAGTACTCAAGGGCACAAACACAAATTCGAAGAAAGCGGAGGGTTCGAACGCACCAAGCATCCAAGCGGAAATAACAACAGTAGAAGTAGCAGCGGAAATCGCAGTAGCAGCGGTAGCTTCAGCTCGGGAGCGAGTTACGATCCAGGCCATTCGGGTAGTCCGCGCAACTGTGGGTCTGGCTTTGGTCAGTCGCAACCACCCATCCACCCAGGTGCCATCAACAAAGGTCAACCTACTGGTCCAAATGGGTACAACAGCAATGCGTTTCTACATCGCATGGATCTATCAGCATTTTTTCAGGTTCTACCGCAAACCAAACTCAATCCGTACCACATCAAAATGGAAGGCGACAGCCATGTTGAGAGCGACGATATCCGACCGTTTCTATTTTCGGTTCTCAACTCGCAGAGCCTCACCTCGGTCTCCTGCTCGCTATGTCAATTCCGTCTAGCCGTCTTTGATCGTTACCCACTGATAGACGGAACCTTCTACCTCTCGCCTATACGACACAGCGATGGGAGTATCACGAGTGGTCATCGACGATCGACCACAATATCTAGGTGCTGTCTGCATGAAGTGTCTAGAGGGCGTACAACATATAGTCTGTCGCATCTGCAATTAGCGATGGGACGGAAGTCACCACCAACTAGGTGCGCTTTACTCCTCGACATCTTCGCGCGTCTCCTTGCTGCCCGGTAGGATGTAAGCTGCAAGAAGTGCGGCAAGCCAGTCATGGATCCTCGCATGGCACGCATTTCTTCAGTGACTACTACAGAATATCGCTGTCCACATTGCGATGCCGGACTTCCATTTCATCAAGCCGTTAAGTAGTTACTGAAGTACATCTCACGAGAGGTCGGTGTCCGTTAAAAAAAATTAGTGGACCAAAAACTTTTTGTGACTTTTGTATACTATAGGTAAAAGTCATTTTAGTAGTTTTGTTCAAATGAACATAGTTAAGAAAAAACAGAAAAGCTTGTATTGTAAAACTTGTAAAAAAATTATGTATTTTGCTCTAATATTATGCTAGCATAAACATAACAACCAAACTGCTTTCCTTCTTATCTATACAGTCATATAAGGCCAAGTAAAAAAAGAAACAAGTTTCTCGTCCGGACTTTTTCAAAAAAGGAGGAGGTAGGGCTTTACTATTTACTATTTTTCAATTTTTTGCTATTTTTTCCCAAGATGGCCGCCATGCCAAATATGGCTGTTCAATGTATATTTAATCACTGATATTGTGCTATTTGAGTATACTGATGCAATGTATGACCAAACAAATGATTTGTATCATTTTTAGTCCACTTGCTAAGCATGTTTCAAAATTCAGAAACAGTAAAAATGTACATTTGTTCAGCTTGACAATAGGTATATCCGGGATGTATATTCGATATAGGCCTACCCAATTTCCTGGTTTATATCCGATACTGAACATTGTTTACAAAAAAATTTTAAACATTTTTTAAAAATGTTTTCCTACCCTTACACAAACTCTAACCCACCCACCCCAAATATACACCCACCCAAGTCCAACTAACCTTTAACCTAATCCAAAACCCTTGCCATTACCCCCAAAAGGGAATTAGGGGAAAAATTGATTTCACCTGAAAATCGGACCTATATTTAATGTATGAATGTGTTAACGTTTTAATTACTTTATTTTGCCTCAATTCATCAAAATTTTTATTTTCATCGCTAACAAAATAAAAGAGAAGCCTTTCACATAATTTTGGAAATTTAAAATTTTTCTAAAATTCTAAAATACCAAAAAATACATTCGAGTGCAAAAGCTTTTTTCTTCTGGGTTAGAATTTTTTCTTACATGCAACAGTTTTTTTATTGCACGTTAGAAATTTGATAAATAGGCCATCATATACAAAATGCATGCATGGGCCTATTTATCACATTTCTAACCTGCAAGAAAAAAGCTGTTGCACGTAAGAAAAAAATTCTTACCAGAAGAAAAAAGCTTTTGCACTTGAATGTATTTTTTGGGTATTTTAGAATTTTTTTTTTCCTTTCCAAAATTATGTGAAAGGCTTCTCCTTCCTATAATTAGCCATAAAAATTGCCATTTTGATGAGATGAGGCTAAATAAAGTAATTGAAACTGTATTAATATATTCATGCATTTACTAAGTTTAAGAGCTAAATATAGGTCCGATTTTGGGGTGAAATCAGTTTTGCCCCTAATTCCCTTTGGGGTTGAGGCAAGGTGTTTAACTAGTTGGGCTTGGGTGGGTTTGTATACATGTAGTAAGGTTTGGGGTGGGTTCGAGTTGAGGAAGGGTAGGAAAAACAGTTAAAAACTTTGAAAACAATTATTAAAAAAAAAAAAAAATCGATTTTTTTTTTTTTTTTTTAAATAATAATTAGTAAAAAAAAGGAGGCGGCGGCCAAAAGGAGGCGGGCGGGGACGAGAAACTTGTATTTTATTTTAATTGGCCTAATATACAGTATTAATTATCTTTTTTCTGGAGATATGAAGGAGTGATGATCGAGCCATGTTGTAAATACACGTTCTAGTTTTAGATGGAAAATTACAAGCCTACAGGAAAAATATGATTATTTTAAAGTTATGAAAACATCAAAAACAACAAAAGTGCATGCCAACTTGTAATTTAAGAGAAAATTATTTATATATTCTGTGGTAAGTTTATTTAGGCTACGTTGATTCTTACACTTACAGTTCAAGTGACATAATGTGAAGATTGTGATTTTGCAAAAACAGAATAGTGTACAAAGATACGTATGTGTACAAATTCTAAAGACATATTTTGAAAGTCGTTTTTTCTAGCTTAGGTTTCTGGGATATTGTAGCGTATTGTATTTTGCTTTTAGAAATACCGGTAGTATAAAACTTATGGTTATTGTTTTTACATGCATGCACATCTAAAATTGCTGTCATGTGACAATTAATATAAGCCCTGTGTCGTTTGTTTTCTCCCTCGTGAATGTAAAACATTGAACAGATACGGTACATTGTGTTTATTTTGTATGCTGAAATTATGAAATACTAACTTACTAGATTGACATGAAACCAATATAGGCGTATGAATAGGCCAAATAAAAATAAAAGTTTGTTTCCTGTAGGATGTGTATTCTGTGTTTGAGCAATTAACATTTTACGTTTTTTTACCACAATTTTATTCCTTTTTTATCCAAGATAAAATACATTTTCATCCATGAACTTTTTTTATAGATCTATCATCTCTGCCTTCACGAGAAAAACTTCTAAGCTACTGCGCATTTGATTCAATGGCATCAATCTATGTTTGGGATTTAAAACATATTTTTCAATTATACTTTTTGATAGCAAAAATGCATGTTGGTTTTTTGAGCACCTACAGTAGAAACAAACTTTTCTTTGTTTATCCTTATTGTTGCATTTCTGTGAAACAGTGATGCGGTAGGGCACATCAAGGAAAGCATGTATCATTGGCCCTATTCCTCCGTCTTTGTGTGACATCAAAATCTATCGTTGCCAGGTCAACTGGTTCATGTTATCTGTGTTCAGAACCAATATCAAAATGATCACAACACAAAGTCAATGGGTCGCTACAGGTGGGCACAACAAAGCGTGAACATGTTAGTAAAGTATAAGGTAGCCTATTGTTCTATTTGTACAATGTACATTGGTGAAGAAAATATGGATGGCTGAGTGGCAGTGGTTCCCTATGTAGACCCTAGAAAGAATGTTGAAAGTGTATCAAAATTGTATTGAAAACCATTCCTTGATTCTAGCAAAAAAAATTGTGATTTTAAAACTTCTTTTTATTATTTTGAAGATATGTGCCTGCCTTGATTGTAAAATTTTGACAAGGAATCAAACACTGCCAGATTTTGAGTAAAATGAACCTTTAAGGTGGTACTACACCCCCTGATAAATTTTGTGAATAATTTTGCATTTTTCTCAAAAAAATAACTACACACTGGTAACAAAAGTATATTGTACTACAGGTATATTATAGGGCAAGGAATCCAATTACTTCACTGAAATTTCAATGATTCAAGACAAGTGGTTCATTATGTTTTAAGAAATGAGGTACATTCTAGTGGTACCTCTTTTCTTATCATAAATAACGTACCACTTGTCTTGAGTCACTGAAATTCCAGTGTAGTAACTGGATTCCTCGCCCCTACATGTATAATAATACATAACTTTTGTTACCAGTGTATTATTATTTTTTATGAAAAATGCAAAAATAGTCACAAATTTATACCTAAAATGGCAAATTTTGCAAAATGCCAAACTCTCAAATCAACCTTCATTAGGTTTCAAAATTCTGCACCATAAAATTTAATATTCATTAAAGGGATCGGTCAGAGGATGATTTAAGCACTTCCCAGCACTCCACTGGGGTCAACTTGCGGTTAGCAGCTGTGTGAGTGAACATGACACCACTGCCCGGGACCACTGCATAAATGTGTATGGTTAAATTTGAATTTGGACTGATATATTTACAATAAAAACACATTCAAAATGTCGGTCGATTTCATATTTTATGTTATCTACAGAAGGTGTGAATTATCCTTCATGCATACATCACATTAGATCTGAAATCGACTAAGTAATAATGATACACGGGCAATTCTAAAACAACATCTTTTGCACAGACTTCAATGGGATTTGAGAAGTTATTAAAGTGACACTCAGTTGAAACTCGCGTGATAACACTTTTACAGTGCATGATGGGGCTTCCTTAAATCATCCTCTGGGGATCGGTGTAGTGTATTAAATGGAACAAACTTCAATACAACATACATGTGTGGTACATCAATAATGCTATTAATGTTCTGTGTATTGTACATGTAAGTAAGACTTATTATTTCAACATTTTAGTACTACTTTTTGTCACGGTTGTACATTTTGGTGCTACATGTAGATGTATACATTGAAAGCCTCATTGTTTCTCCAGTGTTTTGTAGGTCTGTAAACTGCATCTTCAGTACCGGTACTGTAGCAACTAGCATAGATTTCTTTTTGACATCTTTATAAAATGTATCGAGGTTGGTATAAAATATGTGAAGCAGAGTCAATAGACAGTAGCATAGCCAGTGGGGGGCAGACTACTCCCCGGACACCTAAAATGGGGACGGAGAAGCGGAAAAATGGGGACGAGATGAAGGGGAGAAAAGAGAGAGAGAAGGGGAAATTTGAGCAAAAAATAGGGATGATACTGATGTTTGCCCCACCCCACCCCACGCGCCTGTCAATGGAGCATCTTTCCATCCCAGAATAACTTCTCTAGAACATGATGCGTGCGGAAGTTAAAAATAGTCAAATATCTGAGATTAATTTAGTAAAATACAGGCCTTTGCATATATCATTTTGGGATGATTGCATGGACCATCCTCCAAATATTCCCCGGACCATCCTCCAAATATCCCCCCCTCTAATTTAAATTCCTTGCCATTCCAACAGGTGTACAATGCTTGTAGTTTCTTCCATTGACCAATGTAATACACCCACCCACTGTACAGCTTCCCTTGAGGGTACCATAATAAAAAGGGTGAAGTCACTAGGTCATCAAAATGAACAGGGGGTTGCCAATATTGGGATTTAGCCATCATTTGGGCTAAGTTACATATCCATTTCAGAGCATCTTTTGAAGCATGGACCATATTCATGGATGATGTTTGGCCCATCCAACTACTCTCCATAAACCCCCAGGATTTAAAACCATGACACCCCGGGCATGACACCAGATAGGCTGAGATAGTTGTAAAATGATGGCTCTTTTCAATGTCCATTTGAGATGCAGGACATTTGAGATAATTTTTGGCAACAAGGGCAGCTAGGATTGGTTTGTATCATTGTATGGGTCACTATCTGAGGTCATTGACCCTGTTACCATGGTTACTGCCAACATGTACAGTGTAGGAGTGGACAATGATATCCTCAAACAGATATTTACAGTGACGTAGCGACGGATGGGGGCACGTTCCCTGGGGGGATTAACCAATTCAGCATCGATTCTGCACCCCCTCCAAGCGATGAAAGTCAAAATTTTGCACACATTTCAGTAGAATCAAAAGATCAATTTAAGACCAAAATTCAACTTTATTATAAACTTAATTAATGGTACATATATCTGTGCAAATTTTCGCACAGAGAATGGGGGGATTATGTATCCTTGGCCTCAGGTGCCACAACCCCTTGCTACGCCATATGTGTGTTTTATTCATTTGTTTGCAAAGTTTAGGTTAGGTACATGGTTCAAGTTGGGAGTAATTCAGTTCATGATGCTGCTAGCTTAAGGCAGTTTTGCCGGGGGCTCGACATTTGAAGTGGTGGGGTGTACAGACAATGATTCATTTTCAAAGCAAAAATGGACACAATTATGGTGCAGTTTATGGACTGATCACTGAGAAGCAATAGAGGCGCTATACACTGTACTTTGATATTACAATTACATGATTTTTCTGTACCGTACATTTAGGCCTATATGTACATGAAACCAAAACTGGGAGATGATGTGTTTTTTCTTTTAAAAAAACATTGTATGTATTCATACATGTGTAAACATGATAACACATTAAACCTAAAGATAAGCTTTCAAGTGCAGAGAAAGCAAGTTTGATGTGAGCTTCAAATGATATTATATTAAACTTGAATTTTCACATATTATTTCCTGTACTGTACAATTTATTTCCACTTTGAAATACAAGTTGTTTCATTTGGGTCTGGCAAAGGATTGGCTCAGTTTGGGGATTTGGATGCCCTACAATTAATACTAAATAGTGTAATACTAGTATATTGATAAATTATTAATTATTGTGGAGACAGTGGAGTGATTTTATTTATACCATAATACACACTTTGTCTTAACTCTGGAATTATGGAAATTTTTGGGCCTCATAACTGCCAAATTGTTGTAAATATAAAAGTATACAAAATGGCAAACACTTGACAAGTCCATAGACCTGTGAGGTCAAATTTGGGCGAAAATGCTCAGTTTTGGAGAAAATTGCAAAAAACATTTTTTTTTACCCAAATTGTTACTGGAATCTTAACAAAAAAATTGTTGTAAATTTTTTTTCATTAATTTTAAAAACTAGATTTAAAATTCCTACGACCCGGTTTTTTGTTGTTGTTGTTTTTTGATCAACTTCAAACCATTTTTGAAATTTGGGTGAAAATCATGTTTTTTTATGATTTTTTTTTTGTGCAAAATTGAGCATTTAAAAAAATTGGTGAAATTGTTTTTAATTTTAGGCATCACTAGGTTCAGCAAATAATTGGGCAAGATCAGAGCAGAGGGTGTCAGATGTCCCAGCACTGAGCCAGTCCTTAGCTAGCTGAGGGAAACAAAAATGTGTGAAATGAAAAGAAAAAATGTTATTAATTAGCACTACATGTATAAAGAATACAATATAAGATTTTACTTCCCGGGCAGTTGCGAAAACTAGCAGCTGAAAAAAGTAGTTTACTTGGAAAAAAAAGTAAAGCATGTACGTAAAAGACATGGCGTAATAGTTGAATAGCACTTTGTTTTATGTAAATCTGTACCAGATGATTAATAGGTGACTTTTTTGTACATCTGAGAGTAAACACCACACTCCAGTATAAATAATTATAGTTAAATTTAACAAACAATTTCACTCACCATAAGACATGCCAATATTTCACTTTCCTTTTTATAAAACTTCTTTTAAAGGAGTATTTAGTGATCCTCATCCTCTTTTTACGACATTTTTCAGTAGATATCCACGAAAAAAGCTTATTCCCAAAATATCAGTTGATTCCGATTTTGCGTTTGCGAGTTATGCATGATTATGTGTATTACAATGCTCCATCAAGACAATGTGTTGTAATGTGGTTCTGGTATACCAGAACGAAATTCAAATTTGACAATATATTTGCTAAACGAATTAGTCTGCAAGAAATATTTTGTACATAAACATTATGTTGCCAGAGGTTTCCAGTCTCAATATAAAAATCTCAACTTTTTTTGAGAAAAGTGGGGGATGATGCTGTGGATCACGAAATGCCCCTTAAAGCCATATATGTTAGTTAATTTTTTTTTTCAAACCTGATTTTTTGGCATATTTGTAATGTTTACACATGTCCCAACTTACTCCTAAAGAATCAGCCAAAATGGATCAGTTAAAATGAACAGAAAGCCTTGATTAGTATTTTTTTAAACTAATATTATTTCAGCATTTTGGAAAGAATTGCAAAATCAAAATTTGACAGAATTATTGTACATTATGACCAGAGAATCACACAAACTCAAAAAGAGTTTGTGTGACTCTATCTAGTCTTGTTCAATGTTTGTATTTTTGTACGCTAGTGGTTTTGATCTGATCCTATACACTAGAATAAAATTATGATTACCTATCAATTTTGAAATCAGATGTTGGACTTGTTGGGCCGAGTAAAAAAAAATACATGTTTCTCGTCCGCGCCCTCCTCCTTTTCTGAAGATTTTTCAAATTTCTTTTTATTTTGTAAACTTTCAGTTATACATGTAACTTGTTGAAAAAAGATGTTTCAGAAGTTGAAACTTATTTTACGGCTTTGTAAATGCATAATACATCATTTAAGAAGAGTTTGGTGATCACTAGAGGGGCCTACCTCTCAAAACAACAAAATAAATAGGGCCTCCTCCTTTTTCTCAGATATCAATCTGTATGTTGAATACCCAAAATATGGTGCCAAATACAGGTATTTAGCATCATTTTCCAATAAAAAATAGAAAATAAAAAGCCCCTCATCCTCCTAATTTTTAAAAACCCGCACGAGAAACATATTTTTATTTTTACTTGGCCTTGGTGCTTTTTTTTAGTAAGAAAAATAAGTTTGATCTTAAATCTGTTTCCTTTCCAAGGGTGAGATTTTAAGCAGAGACAATTGGCTCCCATGAAATCTAAAATGACTCTGGCTCCTGTCAACCAGCCTGAATTGGGAGACGCTGGCTCCTGGCTGTTGACCACCATTTCAACACCTTGAAATTATTTTAAACAATGGCTGTTTGGAACTATAAACTTCCCCTTCGGTAAATAAGCTTAATTGATCAGTTTTGATTCCAAGTAAAGCAAAAATATATGGTGTGTGGACTGTGTGCTACTCCGGGGCACTCCCGGGGCACTCATATAAGTTGCAAGCATCCGCGTGAAAGAAAACACGGATTTAGGGTGGTTTTGAAAAGCAAAATGAGGATCCGCACGAATCCATGATTAGGGTCTCAAAACACTCATTTTTTGTAAAAGAAGGGTGTTTTTTTAAGGATGATACTCGCTTTATAGGGTAATTTTTTTTAATTACCCAATTTAACGAACATTAGTGGTGACGTATTTATCAAATTATTCGGCATAAAAGAGTGGTTTCTGAGCAATTTTACCAACCAGATTTCTAAAAAAATCGGAGCCGACTTCAACAGTGCCAATTTTAAGCTTACCGATATCACTGTACCGACACACGCAATGTCTATCCTTGTTTAGGGGCAAATTTGTAACCAATTCCTCGCTTAGGGTGTTTTTATAATGTCTATTGTTTTGGGGGTAAATTTAAAAACAATTCTTTGCTTAGGGTGTTTTTATTTCAGTACAATCCTTGTTTAGGGTTAGTTAGTTTGACAAATTTTCGACATCCTAGCTTAGGGTCATTTTTGAAAGTCAATTCACGTGGATGCTTACAACTTTTATACATGAGTGATCCCCCCGGGGTGCTACTTAGTCTGGGTAGCTACCTTTTGGGCAACATTGCAAATTTACAGGGACTGGCTTGAATTTTGAGAGCATTAAATAGCTCTCCTGGTGCATTCAAGTAGAGCTGTTTAGAGCATTTAAAATAGAATGTAAGGAGAGAATGGTCAACTAAAGAGAGCTAAAATCACCTCTCCTATATCCAGGCCCGTACACAACCCCCCAATTTGGAAAAGTATACAAAAAGTCCCAAAATTGTAGAAAAAAAAATTGCCCCCAACCCCTTGGAAAAAGTCCACTTTTTCAAAATCAGCACCCCCTCCCCAAATGAAATCCTGCGTGCGGGCCTGCCTATATCAGATTTAAGGAGAGCAGTAGAGAGCATTTTTATTTGCACTTGCTCTCCTCAAAAGGCAGTCCCTGGATATCTGAATTGTACTGGCTTCTAAATGTGAGCTTGAAGTAGTGCCTGAACCAGGAGCCACCTTGGGTAAAAAGCGACTCCTGGCTGAGGCATCCTTATTGGGCATTCCTGTTGAAATCTACACTACCCCTGTGGAAGGTTTTGGAAATATCTTCAACAGGTTTTTCAAATGTAATTGGTCAGGGTTAATAATTTTGAAACCCACACTCAGGCTCCCCCTATATTATGGCTTTATCTACATCTTCTACAACTGGAGTGAGTATTTCAAATGAAAGTTAACCAATTGTCTATTTGAAACGCATACTCCCACTGTGGTAGTCTTGAGCAATCCATTCTTCTCACCCTTGCTCCATACATGTATGTAACTGTTACCAGAGAAAGACCTTGCAGGATTTTGATACAGAGTTAGTGTTTTCTTTGCTTTTTTCTAAAAAACTCATACTTGTAAATATCAAATTATAGCTTCTAAACATGTTTTTTTTTAAATAGAGATGACATTTCATAAATTTTGGAATACAGCATTGTAAGAAAAAAAAGTGGCATATTAATTATTAAGTTTGTTTTGGTGCATTAATTGTTTAAAAGTTTTATTTAATCAATGAAAAATTTAAGTCATTGGATATGTATTGTATGAAACTAATCATGCCCCTTAAAAAGTGTGCTAAAGATTTAGGTATAAATTTACCCGTGAATTACATTGCCCTGTGGCCGTGGGGTACTTCATTTTATGTATTGGGTAGGGATGTGGCAGGGATATCAAAAACATATACATGTACTACCCCAATAATATACCTGTAGTGTAGAATTTTACGGAACAGACTCAAAATGTACCCATGGCACATCCCTGTATTAAACTATCAGGATCAAGGGCTACTTGAATACAACTTGCCACGAACGGTTCGAAAAGCATCCAGTTGGCACCGATTCATTCAGTTGTGTGTTAGCTGCAATATAGACAAACTCCCCCAATATTAACGAATGTGATCTTTTAACCTTTATTTGTGACCCGATTTAGTCCACTCAGGCTAATGTCAGCAACTACAAAACTGAGATAATAGCCAGAAATTATATAACTAGTCATAGTTAGACTATGAACATGTAAAAATTTTGTGACTTAGCAACCAAATCAGTTATAAACATGGGGTTTGGACTGGTAAAATGGGAATTTTATACTTCATATAACCCTGATAACTCATTTTGAAAAAATATGACTTTAGCCTGAGTTGACTGGATCGGGTCACATTTTGTCACTGGCAGGATATGTTAGCATATTAGTGAATCACTCATTGTGTGATCAAGAGTAGTTCTTCTGGGGTGAACCAAACCTGCCTGGTTATCAAATTAATCAGTGACAAGGTTATCTCTGAATTTGACAGGTGCTATTTAAAAACTTATTGCATTAATTAGCACCTGTCAAATTCAGAGATTAATATGATAACCAGGCAGGTTTGGTTCATCACCCCAGAAGACCTGCTCTGGCGGGCTTCCTCTTTTAGGAGAGCTTTTACTTTGGGGAGTGATCACACCCTCATTCACATTAAAAGTCCAGGACTGAATGTAGGCTTTTTTTTCACCATTATCATTTTTATTGGTGGCAACCAACATGTAGGTTTATATTAATGTTACAATTTGCTGAAGTTATTCAAAAAAATCACAACTCATGTTATATTTGTGCTATTTCTTTTCTTCAAATTTTGAGGGATTTTTAAAATATAAATTAAGGTGTATTTTTTGTGTGATTAAAAAAGATAACACCCTCATAAGGGAACAAACCAAAGGTTTGATGCATGTCCTATAAATGAAAGTGCTTTCATTGAGAACTGCCTCTTCCCCTGAAACATAGTGTGAATTGTTGAAAACTCAAAAGATCAACTTTGACTGCTATTGAACTATTTTTTACAAACGTAATCAGACTTTGTGACTCACTCACCACCCTAACCAATGGCTTTCGTTTATAAGATGACCTGAAATTTTTGGTTTGTCCCCTAACCTATGTGCACCAAGATTGACAATTATGTAATGATTAACAGCTATAAAAATGAATGTTCATAGTTTATGTTTACAATGTTTTTTGTCGTGTTTGTGTGAAATTTTATATTCATTTGTTTTGAACAATATATAATAATCTTTAGAAGTTTGGCAAGCTATAGTAAAGATGCACCACACTTGCTTTGTAGGCCCTATGTGTTATAACTTTTGATTAAGAAGGCATCTTTTGCAGTAAATGCATTATTACTTCGTATTATGATAATATATATTATAAAAAAATGTGTTTTATGTTGTATGATATTATGATGTATATAAAGACTGGTTATTTGAAAGGTGTTATTTCCAAGTGCCCTAGAAAGGACAAAAAATGCAGATTTTTTTTGACAGTTCGGAGAAAAAAAATCATATATTTTGGCATTGTTTGTTACAAAATGGAATGTTTTTGGTACCGTATCAAAATAAGTTTTTACTTAGTAAAAATGTATAAATTTATAACAGCAGCAAGTTGCTGATATGTCAAGATGATTTACATAATGTAACAGGAATGGAAAGTTTGTGTACGATTCTTTATTTCATTGGTGGTGCCTAGGGACACTTGCACCTCCAGGGGGCTTCCCCCTCCCTACTTTCACCCCAGACAAAATAAAAGTTTATGAAATTTTCACTTTTTCACCCAATTTTAGGGGTATGTTTACAGATTTTTCCCCACCCCCAGCAATTCACTTTGTCCCCCCCCCCCCTCCCCCAAAAAAGTTGTGATGCTGTCACTCTATTTATTGCGATAGTTGACATTTCAGTTCACTTTCATGCAGTATTGGGCCATTCCAGTATTCCATACAACCCTGTATGACCTTCATCTACCACCTACACAGGGGGTGTAGATTTCAAATGGAGCCACCCATTTAGGTAACCCCATTTGGATTTCACACTCCTTATAAGGGCGAATTCCATAGGGGGTGTACAACGGGAATAGCTCATTTAGGTCCTCCCCTTCTATGTGAGCTCTGATGTCATGACTGTAAGCAAAAGGATACAGGGGGTGTTACTCCCATTAACTAGTGGGTATTATTGTAACCATTGAAATAGAACTTTGATCTGATGAATGCAATTAGACTCCAAAAGTAACACAGACGATTGGCTCATTTTAGTGTTTTTATGTATAACATTCTGTATGAATGCTTTAAAAAAGAAATTGAAATCGGCCAAATGTATTGGGATTTAACATCAAATTTGAGTTGTTCAAATTGCGACGGACCGAAGAAATAACAGTCATGTTCCAAAGGTTTGGAACTGCTAAAAACGGAGTACATTTGGTTGTATCTTCCATTCTTGATTTTGTGCATAAAATTAAGTTCATTGTATTATAATGATGTATATTTTGGTATACATGTACAATGTATCAGTAACATAAACACTTTTGAAGTGTATGTTCAGTTTACAGAAATATATTATTCAGTCCGAAAAATGAAATACCAAAAAAGCAATATAAACCGTAAATAAGAGAAAGGATTTGTTATGAAGCAAAAAGGTTATTACTGTACTTGTAATGATGGTTCTGTATGAATCATGATGACGAAAAAGATGATATTCTTGATCTTGTTGACAAAGACATTGGGGTGATAGTCACACTACACTTATTGATCTAGATTATTGCAGATTGATGTAAATCTGTGCTTTGTGTATGATTTATCATTGTGGGTTTAGTTATTAAGCACAATTTTAGAATCTGGTACGCCACTACTGTCATACACCCCCTGATTAGTTTGAGAACAGTGCATCATCATGGATGCGCGGTGTACTTTATTCTTAAATCTTGTACTGTACTTGTAGCTTATTTGCTAATACAGATCCGATTTGCAAGTTTGAAATATTGTCAACTAAGAGAGCACTAGGAGCACAAATGGAATTTTACCATAAATTGCAATATTGTTTTTATATGACATTAAAACTATCCCAGCCAATCATTTGGAATCATAAAATGTGCTCCATGGGTACTTATTGTACAGCAAATGCTCCAGGAGCATTGCAGGTGTGAGGCTTTGTACTAAAATGTGAGGCAAGTGAGTTCCAGGAGCACACTAAAGCAGAATAAATTGCATTGCTTGCTCCAGGGGCACAACTCCCCAGTAGAACCGCTGATAATGTATACATACATCGTGTGTGTAAAATCCTTGTGTGCCTCACTTGCTTAGAGTGTCATACATTATTGTGTTCCAGGAGTACTTTACATTGACAATATCTCAGAATTACAATCTGATTGGGCCACCAATCATGGGTGCTTTTGTTCAAATGGCAAAAGGTAAGCAGTAATTATATTCCTGCATTATACATAATATATATTGCATATTTGATATAGATTGTTTATGATCTGGATTAATGTAGGTTTAATAAGTGCGGTGTGGTTACCCCCATTTATGTAGGCATGTTTGTATTGACGGTTGTCATTACAGAAAAGAAAGAGAAATAAAAGTTTAGGAAAACTCACTGCTTTTGTTTCATATGTCTCCATTATTGGTGTTGATATCAGTATACTAAAATAGGGATGTGACATATTAAATTTTAAGGGATAATACAGTAATTTAATGTAATTTTGATACCCAAAACGTAAGAACAAATGCTAAACTTCCTTGGGAGGGGGACATTTCCCAAACACTCGTATTATTGGCCTCAACTCAAGAATCACAAGACCTATGGAGATTATTGGCTTCCTTGACTCATTTCCTATAATAAAGATCAATAGATTAATTTTTTAAAGAAGTACACTACAGTCAGGACCACAGTTTGTTAGTGAAAAGGCTAATTCTAGACAAATATGGCTCTTTTTTTACACACATAAATTTTTACAAACGTTATGTAATATAGGACTCATAGTAATTAAGTAAAATCCCGGAGTAAAATTTACATCAAAACTACGTAATATGTACTTAATTAAAAGTCTAGATAACTTCGTAAATATCACATAGTTCTGAGGTAAAATTTACTAAATTATTATCCCAATTATTATGAGGTTCTATTTGCATAACTTTATGCAATAAATTCTTCGTGTGACTATCCCACTCGCCATCTAATTTCGTCCACAACTTGTGGTCCAAGACCACAGTACTAAAACAAAGGCCGCAGGGCTGAAGCCACTGAATTTCATAGTAAAGACTTGCAACTAATGGAGTAAGGAGTTGCAATTACAGAAGAGCCCTCGAGACACTAAATATCATTGTGGTCCTGGTCCGCAAGTTGTGGACGGAATCAGATTTTCATGGCGCTGCGATCAGCCGCCAACAAGCCTTGATTGTTAAGAAATTAAGAGAGACCCCTCAAAGGGTTCTAAGTACATGTAGAACAGAAAAAAAGGTTCTTTATCCTAGAAAATGATTTCTAGTACCAAAAAGGGTTAACACTACTTTTTACTTTTCTTAACTTTGTGATGTGTCCCTGAATTAAGAACCATAGGCTTATTTAAATATATAAGGTTCAATATAATTATAGAACTTTTTAAGGTTCTTTATAGAACCTAATTTTCTGCTTAAGGTTCTGCATACAGGACAAAAAAAGGTTGCACTTTTTTTTTCTAAGAGTGTAGTATTAATGAAGTAGCTATCTACTGCTGATAATGGTATTGATGAAGTAGCTATCTACTGCTGATGTTGATATTGATGAAGTAGCTATATCTGCAGCTGAAAAGGCATATGATGAAGTAGCTGATAATATATTTTGGTATGTAAAGAAACCTTGAGTCGTTAGCTTTAATAAACCAAAACAATTATATCAATCGGCTCACAACTTTTGAAGATATGCTCTTTTAAAGAAATGTATACCCGTTTTTCACTCTGTCCACGGAGAAGGTTTGGCTACTTCAAAGATTAAAAAGGAGCACACATACCATGCATGAATATCAAACATTCCTCAATGATAACTTTATAAAATAAATTATTCAAAAGGACATATCTTCAAAAGTTGTGAGCCGATTGAAATAATTGTTTTGGTTTATTAAAGCTGACGATTAAAGGTTTCTTTACATACCAACATATATTTAATCAACTTTTCAGAAATAGGAGAACAAGAAGGCGCAATGAGGGACCTCTTTTTTTTTGGGATACCCTGTATCTACTGCTGATAACGGTATTGATGAAGTAGCTATCTGCTGCTGATATCAGTATTGATGAAGTAGCTATCTACTGCTGATGTTGGTATTGATGAAGTAGCTATAATTGCAGCTGAAAAGGCATAATGATGAGCTACTGCTGATAACGATATCAGCACTGATGAAGTAGCTATCTACTGCTGATATCGATATTCATGCATGTTGTAGTCATCTACTGCTGGTTATTGATGAAGTAGCAATCTACGGCTGAAGCAGTATTGATGAAGTAGTTATATACTGCTGATAAAGGTGTTGATGGCGTAGCTTTTCTCAGCTGCTGATATATCAGTATTGATGAATTATCGTAACAGTGGTGGCTCCAGAAAAAAAAATCGGGGGTGGGGTGGGATGGGATGGGCCTTATATATAGCTATCTACTGCTGATAACGGTATTGATGAATTATCTTTCTATACTGCTGCTGCTGATGTAGTACGTATCAATGGCATACATGAGTATAGCATAGTTCTGGTTCAAACAAGAAATGTCTTTAACAAAGACAACGCCGCGCCGGCATTTATGGTTATGACACTTATTCTTTGGTGTATAAAATAATGTAAATTGAGTTTGGGTGCGACATGCAGTTTGGTGAAAGGCATATTTTTGGATCTGACAAATTTGGCAACATTTTTATTTTACTATTTTATAAGTTTAAACTATTAACCAAACAAGACTTTCTATGAAGGATTTACAATAGCTTAGGGGGCCTACAATGAACCTGAATAAATTTAATTTGGACAGAAAAAGTCATTTTAGTCATCACGTTGAAATTTCTGATATCATTGAACGCAAAGTTTGCGCGCCGTACAGTGCCTAATCAACTGGACTATGATTGTTGTCCTTCACTATGTAGAAAACACTAGAGCTAATAAACAAAATTTTCGTTTTATCACATTGAGTTTTTCTTTGTTGTTTAATTGGTTGTACAAAACGGAATTATGCTAGCACGAAATAGGATATATGATTCTTTGTCATTTTTATTCGCTTCAACGCCGGGCTTCAACATTTATAGTATAAATGCATAGAAACAACCGAGTATTGTGCGCAATTATTATCTTTTGAACAGCATATGTTTTGCAGTTATTAAATTATTTTAACTAAGGAAATTACTTATCATAGGGGTCCGAATCGTGGCCGTAGCATTATAGGCATATTTAATACATTGCCACTCTTATAAACCCAAAATTACGAAAATTTCAACTTCTTGCGGCACTACGCAAAAATTTGTTGATCCCCACCCCCCTCTCCCCCACCGACATCGCCTGGCTAATAATTACTTTGTCAGCAGAGATACTAAAATCAATACCCGGGATCGATACACGTGAATGTATACTATGCACGAGTTTGATATGAGACGAAAATCTTTGGATACCGGGGTAGAAAATGATGAATGGTTCCTTGCACTTGAATATATATTTTGAACAGATATGATAGTCGTTAGCTTGCGTCTTGAGAAAGAAGCTTGCGTCTTGAGTCAAAAACTGACAATAATTCTGATTTATATGTGCCGAATTATATAGCGCAGTGTATAGCTATAGGCCAATCGTGGAGATAATCTAAAAGCATATGACCTATGGGGTACCATGCTCGACTCACAGGTCAGTCACCGGCCTAATCGGGGCTATTGTCAGTAGCCTTAGTCAGATGTCCTTCGGTCCATTATGCGACTCAAAACTATTAAACAGGTCGATACACAATGGCCATGCGTGACGGTGGATTCAACCTACCATGGCGATTTCTGCCATGAAGATATCAGGGCGATGACACTGTGCCCCCCCGCTTCGGCGCGACGCGGACCGGAGGATGTCTGAGGGCAGACGGTGCCCATTATACAAAATGTACAACAATGGACTGAGTTAACCAAAACATTTGCTTGCGTGTGTGGAGGGAACTGTGCCCCCTTAAAGTGGAAAGACGCGACGTGCCGTGCCCCCCGGATTGGGGGATTGACGCCCGTGATATAAAACCACGCATCTGTTACCATGGTTACGTTTTGTTTAAATTCCCGGTTTGAAATCATACATTTAAAAAACGTTTGCATCTGTTCATGCACTCCAAATCAATTCCCTGTACTTTTCTATGGGCCTATGAAGCAAGCAGTGGCGTAGATTTTTTTTTGACATTGGGAGGGGGGATAGGGTTGGAAAAATTGCTTGAAGTATAGTGAATCCAACACCTAAGTTTATGGTACAAATGCGTGCGAAGCGCGTGTAAAGTTTTGCCATATTGAAGCTAAACTGGTCACTATGGTGCAAAAGTCGAATAAATAGGCTAAAATGGCCAAATATGAGGTTCATTTGGACAGAAACCCGCACACAGGCGTCAACATGGGGGATTGTATGGGATTGTACGTATTTCCCACCCCCACCCCCGGATCTACGCCTATGCTATGAAGGCTATTTGCACGGGGAAACAAATCTAAATTATGATTTAAAATTCCAATCTGTAGAAGCTTCTAGATACAATTTTACATTGTATTGTCCCGTGGTGAAATCCGGGGTTCTTCCGGTGACAAAAGAACCTTGGAGGAAGCTCGCAAAATATGTTCAATATATGAATGATCTAGCAGGATACTGTAACAAACAAACAAAAATAAGAAGTTCACAACAACAACAAAATCAATAAAAAACTATTATTTAACAAAAAACAAATAAACCCATCCTCATTATATTGTTATTAACTGGGGGCACTTCCATATAGGTGATGGGTATCATAATGATATTTTCACCTCTTACTATAATAATACTAGATTTCGCGGTTCTCGGGTTGGGCGGTTCTGGTTCTCGTGATAGGCCTATCTCTAATTACCTAACACCGTTACCCATAATACTTGTCCTGATCTTTCAAACTACTACGATATACGTCTCTCACAACTTAATCAACTCTTCGTTCGCCTCTTTCAAGTCCTGTCCTGCTACCACATTGGATGGAGGACCCAAAAACACCCAGAGATTCTAGTAGTATCTGGATGTAGGCCGTCAATTCAGTCGGGAGAAATGTGAACGCAAACGGGTTATATAGGCCTTACCATAACTGATGATTTTATGTTAATCATGTCTTGAAAAAGGCCTAGATTGGTCTGATGAGATGCACCTGTCACACTGTTATGCTTTCCGATGCGCGATGCGGTACTCTGCGCACACCCCCGTTGATACTCCGCGACAGCACACCGCGAGCACGCGATTTCGCACCGCGCGTACGCGATAACGCACCGCGCGAACGCGATAGCGCGTACGCGATAACGCACCGCGCGAACGCGATAGCGCGCGGACAGAGGACGGACGGACGGACACGCCATAATTAGTATTAAGATGGGTCAACTATCTTACCCTTAATTAGATATACTCCGGGAGATACCCTTTTTTTAGCAACCCCCCTCCCCTCCCCTCGATTGAAAATGAGGTCTATTGGATGGAGGACTAAAATGGTGGGGGAGTTACTATGTACACGATTTAATTGAAAACATTAGGGTTCATAACTTTGTTGTTTGTTTTGTATGTTTGTTTGTTTTTATTACTATTTTTTTTTGCTACCCAATTTGGGTAGCAACAAAAAAACAGGGTCTTGGGATGAGAGTAAGATTTTAGCAACCTCACAATGACTCTTAAAATTGCTGAACAACTTTCCTGATTCATGATTCAAAGTTGACTCGGTCTTTTATAATAAAAGTTCTACAAATCATATTATAATTGCTGCAGTATATTATTTGAAATCCAGCCAAAATGGCAGTTAGTCTTTTTAAAGGAAATATTGAATGGGCACAAAGCCAAATCCAAGGGGCTTGGCAATTTGACGACTCAGTTTTGTTTTTTCTAGAGTCCGTTTAGTTTCAGTCACTTGATTATGCAGGTCCAGGGTGTGCGCAAGCGCTAAAGTTTTTCCTGAGCCAACTGATAATAATTATTCATTCACATGATTATAATTCATACGGCTTTCATCTGCATTTAGGCCTATAGGGTAGGTTTTGAACATTTCAGCAGAGTGGCGTAGCCAAGTAGGGCAAAAAGGACTGAATGTGATTATGCAGCAGTGTCCCTTACTATTACTAGGTCTATATAGTTCTTACTTTAAAAATATCACAATTTAGTATAGTGCCCTCTATCAGGTCCTTGTCTCTATTGAATGTAGTCAAAATGCTGTTGTAGCTTACATGTAGGCCCTATTTTATAGTGTCGTTACATTAAGGTTAAGTTTGCCTTGCTTTCATGCCCTGCACAGTGTCATCGACCCTATATCTTCATGGCAGAAATCGCCATGGTAGGTTGAATCCACAGCCACGATTGGCCATTTGGTTCAGACCTTTGAAGCTCTTTGAGACGAATAATTAGTCGAGGGACATGACTTAGGCTACTCACAATAGCCGGGTAATCGATCTTGGTTGTGCGTGAATAAGCTTGTATACCCCATTGAGGTCAATGGTCATCGACTTTTATACTGCCTAGTAGTGAGTGCAGCTGTACTACACGTTGTAGTCCATACAGGACCAACGCAATATAAAATTAGAGTTTTGGTCCGATTTTGAGTTCAAAGCGCACGGCCAATTTTCAAAGCGCATTCTAGCGACCATCATATCTGTTCAACACGTATTTTCAAGTGTATGAGACCACATCTGGTTTCTTGAGAAAATTCATTTACGGGAGATATTCATCATTTTCTAACCCGGTATCCGAAGATTTTCGTCAGATATCAAAATCGTGCATAGCAATTCACGTGTATCGATCCCGTGTATTCATTTTAATGTCTCTGCTGCACCAAATAATTATTAGCCAGGCGGTGTCGGTGTGCCCTGCGGGGCTCTTATTGCAACTCCATTAAATGTAGCTGCAAGTCTTTAATATAATGGATGTATAGGCGGCCTCAGCCCTGTCAGACTTGCGGCCTTTGTTTTTAAGCCCTGTTGGGCTATGGTGTCCGTCACCCATATAATATTTACGTTTTTAATAATGAACCCATGATTAATTTCCCTCATTGCAGGCATTGCCCTAGTATCGGGAGCTAATTTATAGTTTATCTTCAATATCTTGATGGATATTCAAAACTACAGCCTTGAACAATTTTGTTTGTGAGCACTATTATTTTGATTTTGAGTTAGCATGCTTCAGGGGTTGTGTAATGATTCCCTGGGGATGGTATAATGGCAGTGGCGTAGCTGACGGGGGGGGGGACAGGGGTGGGCCTATGGGGCGATCGCCCCCTGGCAAAAATTGCCTATTTGGGCCCCCGCCCCCCAGTGCAAGGAAAAAAGAGGAAAAAGGATGGAGAGAGAGGAGCAAAAGAGACGGAGAGGAGGGGCAGAGAGACGTGGAATCCATACGATATGCAATACCGTACGATTATTATCATCAATAAGCCTGGCAAAAGTTGTCTATTTGGCCCCCCCCACCCCCCGTGGGAAATTTGGTGGATTTGGGCCCCCGCCCCATACAGTCTTGGCCCTCCTGGAAAAAAAATCCCAGCTATACGACGCTGTATAATGGTGACGGGGTGCAGCAAAGCCAAATGGGAGCAAGCAATTTTTTTCGTCAGATTCTCGATCTAACTAGCTTGATTGGACTAAAAAGGCAAAACAATGTTTAGAAATCGAGGACAGATTTAGAAAGTTAAATGTCTAGGATTTAAACACTTTAATGTTTAGGTTAACCACCGTAAAATGGGGTAACTTCGGTCAGCGGGGTAACTTTGGTCGGTCAAATATATTTTTTTAAATGGTCATATTTTCGTACAGCAATATTATTTTTAGTCATATTTGGTGTCAATTTGTTAAGAAATATGTTTGGAAGAAATAATAGTCGCTCATGTGTAATTTCCTTGAAATTTACGAAAAAGCGGGATTTTGACAAAAATCAGCATTTTTTACATTTTTTCAGAAAAAATAAAATCGATATTTGTGAGCAAGGATGTGTGTTTGATTAATTTTGCAAGGTGTCAAATGTCACAAAAACAACAACTTGCCCATATTCAGCGAAGATCAATTTTTTGATTTTTTTCCTTCATGGAATGTAATACTGTGACCAAAGTTGCCCCAAAGGCGGGGTAACTTTGGTCAGGTCATTTTAACCCCAGGGCACCCTTACAAAATTATTAAAAAATCTTTTTCAACTTCAAGGTGTAGAAGGGAACCCTAATGGCACAAAAAAGAGTTAATTAGAAATATAATTGTTTTGTTTGGAAGCAGTGGTTTAAAAACTCTGAAAAGTGCCCAAAGTTACCCCATTTTACGGCATGTCACGCAGGCCTATTGGCTCCACGATGATGGGCTCTAGTATATTGTGTTGGAGACCTAAAAAGAAGAAAAGTAGGCTATATAGCATGGGCAGCAATTTGAAAACTGGAACGCCTTTCATAACAAACTTATTCTATGGAACACATTGCACAGTTAATATTAAGAATAAACACATTTTGTTGTAAACATTCCAAGCCTGGTATTTTATTATTCTCAATATATTATTCTCAATAAATATGATAAAGACAAAATAATTAGGCCTAACTGTGGGCATACACTATACACTTGATATCTACAAAATATACGCACAAAATGTTGCCATGAACCACGGTTCTTTACTCAAAACAGTTTGTATAATTATAGATCTATACTCTTCGAAAAAAGTTCGATTAGAAATTTCAAGTTTGTCCTGTATTCGGAACCCTCTGCCAAAACGGGCTATAGAAAGAACTATTTTCCCAACAAGTAGCTCTAATAGGAACCAAATAAGGTTCTAGCAGCTTTTTTGGTTCTGCAAAGAACTATTTTATGGGGTTGAGGACCTTTTAGGTATAAAGAACCCTTTAAAATTGATAAAGAACAATGGACAAAGAACTGTTATAAAAGTTCTGTATAGAACCAAGAAGTTCTTAAATCCATAAAAATGGTCCTTTGCCACCAACAAAGCTGATAGAACCTTTTTGGTTCCTTTTAGAACCATTTGCCGGAAAAGTGGTGCTTTCTAGGACCATTTTGGAAAGAGTTCCGTATATATAGGACAAAATAGGTTCTTTAATGTCAAATCCTTTTTTCTAAGAGTGAAGAGATTGCTATTTTTTCAACTACCGTAAAACCTCGTCTACAAGCATATAGAGTGGTTTTGATGAAAGCTAAATTAATCCAGGCGCTATACATCGATAACAAAATCATTACATAATGGAGTTTGAGCAAATAATTACCGATACAAGCATTGACAAACAAGTATTATTGCAAGAACAATCTATTGTATTGGCATTTTGAAGCTGTTACGTATTAACTGAGCTTTCATCAAAAGCACTATATATAGGCCTACGCCTTGGCCTTTGCTTGTAAACGAGGTTTTACGGTAATCCCCAAATTTTGAATCTTGTATAAATTTAATTGCAATGTGCAAAATACATACCTTCCAAATATATCATCTGTAGTTTCAGATCACAGATCTTGAAAGCCTATGATCAGATACTATGAACATTTTTACCAATATTTTGGGTAGGCCTATAGGGTTGGGTGCAAGTACCTAGCAAACACAAAAACGTTTTGAAAACGTTTTAACGGATTTTTCGTTTGCTCAAAACATTTTAATGACATTAAATGCCGGGTTATATAAAAGGTCATGAAAACGTTTTAAAACGTTTGATTGGAAGAACACTGCAACAACATTAGTTGTCAAAATGTTATTATAAAATATATTTGGCAAGCATTTTTGCGAAACATTTTGCCAGCACTTACCAAAATTACATTATATTTATTAGAATGTTATGCAAAGTTAGCAAAAATATTTTTGAATGTTATTACAAAATACGAGTTTTCGAAAACACGAGTGCCTGCATTCATGGGCGTCAATCCCGGGGGAGGGGGACAGGGGGAACGTGACCCCCCCCCCCCCACCTTTCGGCAAAATTACCCATTTTTTGTTCTTTTCAGCCACTTTTTAAACAATTTTGACCGGGTGTCCCCCTCACACTTGCAATGGTGGTTCTTGGGAGTGATGACGTATCGGTTTAAGGGGTCTTTTGGAGCAGCATCCGAACTTTTTTCTCAGAGGGGGAGGGGGATGGAAGGGGGCGAGGAGAAGGTAACTTTCAAAGGGGGAATTTTTGATAAAATGAGCTAAAAAGTACAACAAGGCATACAAATCATATATCAAGGCAACTAGCATCCCACCGGAAGGCAAGGGGGAGGGGGTCACACTTCTCATAGGGATGGCAGCTGCCCTCTCCCCTTGACTACACGCTACTGGTCAAAAGGTCTGACTTGACCTTTTATGGTTCAAAATCGCCTTCAATAATAATATAAAAAAGTGAGCGGGTGGGGCTGAAATGATCAAACTCACGGGCCTTTTTTATTTAGTGCTGTTTTGGTCAAATTCAGTGGTCCAAAAACAGGGCACAAAGCTGACACTGGTCTTTAACTTTCCGGGGAACGTACCCGCATGGTCATTTATTTTTAGATTTAGATAGGGATTTGAGGTGGACAATATACCGATTTCAAATTTCATTTCATATTGACCGCTTTAGCTCGATCTACCGGACAGGAAAATTTAATACAGAAGGCAATAATATTAAAATAAGAAAATAATTTAATACCATGAATACAGGCACTACTAAAAGTATTAAAACAAATCTGCTATAGGCCTACAAACTTATTCTTCACTCAAAATTGGCATAGGCCTATTCCTAAATCAACCAAACCTACAATCTGCGGCACGGCAGCACTAAACATAAGGGTGGGGTGGGGCACAGTTAATCTTGAGGCGAGGGGATGCATACTAGTGTTTTTTTATTAAATTCCAATATAAGGTATTCTCCTCTCCCTAAAGTGGAATTTCCATGATTGTTTTTTACTTGAGGGTTGGGGGAAACTGAGGGAGGGGGAAGAATGAGGAAATTCCACTATTTTACCTGCAAATGCCTATTAGGCACACATGTTAGGCCTACAATATACACTATTGCAATCGTATAGTTCATTATTACAATGCAGAATCGTCACCGATTTTCAGATATACACAATTAAATTCAATCAAATTTTCTTGAGATAGCAATATTTGCCTAGGACACTGTAAGAACCCGCATCTTGCCCTGTATTCTACAATTTTATCACGTGACCGAATACAGAATACATCACACATTTTATGTCATTTAGGGGTCTATGGCAAGATTGACGTTATTGCAAGGACACGGCACTTTTTGAAAAATCGTATGAACACCACCATGCTTACATGCAGAAAATAGATTCAGCGTTATTACCCTGAAATATTTACAAATCGGTTTTTTTTGTGTCATTTTTCACAGGCAATAATATAAAGTACGAAAATTTAATATAAACAGTATCAAATATTAATAATAATAATAAAAAAAAAAAACTTAATATAGGCACTAAAGGCCTAGGCCTACTAAAAGTATAAAATTCGCTATATATTTCCCACTAAAAAAATAAACTCCTAAATGAATCAAACCTGCATTCAATAGCGGCATTTAGGGAGGGGGGGGGGGGTCACAGTTAATCTTTAGTCACGGAGGGGTGCATTTTTTTTTAATTCCTAAATTAAGGCAATCCCCCAAACGTGGAATTTCCATTACTTGTTTTACTTGTGGGTTGGAGAAACTGGGAGGGGACAGGGTAGCATGTTCCTCCACGACGGCTGCCATTACATGCAATATTTAAGGGGGAAGGTCACAGCAATTTTTTAGCGAAGGGTAGGAGTGCAATTTTTTTTTAAATTCCTACAATAAGGCAATCCTCCAAAAAGTGGAGTTTAAATTATTTTGTTTTATTTTTGGGTTAGGGGAAACTGGGAGGGGACAGGGTGGCATGTCCCTCCGTGAGGGCTGTCATTACATGCCGTATTTATGGATGCATATTATGTATTTATACACCAATAGGTCATTATTACAATGCAGAATCGTCACCGATTTTCAGATATACACAATTAAATTCAATCAAATTTTCTCGAGATAGCAATATTTGCTAAGGGCACTGCACTTTTTGAAAAATCGTATAAACACCATGCTTTCATGCAGGAAATGTACTATTTACAAAGCAAATCCTTTTTTTCTCTCTTTTTGTTTTTCACAGGCAAAAGGAACATTCCATCTACGTTTTAAAAGGTGAAATCAATCAATGAAATAGATAAATAAAATCGAGGTTACAATAATTAGATCCACAACTTTTTAATCGTGCAATTATGCTCTGCAAATTAATGCAGAGTTTAACCAATTAAAGGGGCATTTCGTGATCCACGGCCTCATCCCCCCACTTTTCCCAAAAAAAGTTGAGATTTTTACACCACTGGATACCTCTGGCTACATAATGTTTATGTACCAAATATTTCTTGCAGATTAATTCGTTTAGCAAAACGAAATTACAGAACGAAATTACAACACATTGTCTATGGAGCAGTGTAATACACATAATCATGCATAACTCGCAAACGCAAAATCGGAATCAACTGAAATTTTGGAAATAAGCTTTTTCGTGGATATCTACTGAAAAATATCATAAAAAGAGGATGCTACGATCACGAAATCCTCCTTTAATATGGGAAAAACTTGCGAGGGTCCGGGAAAGCAAGCAATTAGCCAAGTTTTTGTTACTGTGCAAAATGTAGTTTTTAGTTGACCTTAATTTTTAAATCAGTGGTGTGCCTGACCGGTTGCACTTACCCACTTCTGGCACTGAGCAGTCGTTACAAACATGTCGTTTGGTCCAATTTGGACATACGATTATTCACAACTTCAACATGTATAAACACGTGAACTCAGTATTTTTTTATCTTTGGTTTTTGACATGAAGAAGATAATGATCAAATAAAATTACCCATACTGACTTTCTTAAAACTTGAAGGTAAGGGTTTTTTCCCGGGCGTTTTTTACAACTTTTGTTCCTACATGTAGTCAGTGCATTATGGATTACAACAATGTACTGTCACAGGGTAATGATTTTAAAGCAGGACGGCTGTTAATTACAGCTGGAAGTTCGTGAAAATAGTTCTAAGGGCCTTTGTGTGTAGGTTGGGTGCTCCTGTGCGTACAGATAACAGTGCAGAATGTTGTTTGGCATCAGAGCCTTTTTCAGCATATTCTTGTTCATAAAATAATGTGGGGTACTCTGTAAGTTGCAGCAATAGCTTGTGGGGAACAATTTCTTTGTGGGATATAAATCATGGGTCCCACAAAGGCCATTAGGCCTGAAATGCACCGAAATGCAATTTTTAGAGGTACCTGATGGGCTGAGACTAGTATAGGTATACTAGTCTCAGCTGATGGGGGGTAAGGTGGTCTGTGTAAAAGAAACATACCCTACCAACTATTGGTGGTACGTTCTTTGTACCCCACAAGAATGGTGTGATAAGAAATATACCCCAGATAAAGAACCACTGGTCTATTTTATACACTCATAATGCTGTACCCCACGAGAATCCTGGTGTAAGTACGGGTATGTGTGTTGTATACTATCAGTGGAGATGTCAGTTCCTTTTGGAGACTTTATTTCCCCACAAAGTCATTTTACTAAATCATACTAATTTATGCATTTTTATGCATTATAGTAATGCCATTTTTATGTGTTATAGTAAATTTTTATGCATTTTAAATTTAAATATTCACATATAGGCTATAGCTCTATTCTGTGAAAATAAATATTTTGACCCATTGCTATACCAAAAGTCAAAATATTCGGCCAAATTTCATTGAAATTGACTAATTATTTACAACTTTCCCCCAATAGTTAGGCAAAATTGGGCAATTTTTCTAGAAAAAATGTGATAAAATGACCAATCAATATACGAAAATTGGCTTAAAAAAATGGGTTATTGATAATAGCAAATGGTTGAAAATGCGACTTATGCACAATTCTACCCATATGAACATAAAAACATTTGTCATCCCACTTCAAATTATGAAGGATATAATGTGAAACGATCTGCTCCATGGGGGCCAAAGGAGGCATTTTTAAAAATTGAGTTACTATAATTATTACCTTATACAAACATTAGGCTATCATATACTGATCACACCAAATGTCTAGCATACTCAGTTCTCGAGTTTTGTGATGTGTATTTCTTATGCATTGTTTTTACTCCATGTTTGCCTTTATCTCAATTTCAAATTTGTCACCTTTGGCCCCCATGGACCAGATCATGTTACATATTAGTGTTTTTTTAATTTATTTTTTGGGTGGAGGGTGAGGGTGTAATCTTCAGTGTTAAGCACCCCATGCTTTTGTAAGTAAGACACAACATTTGACAAGATTCGTTTTTCTTAAGTGGATGTGGTACGCGAATGCAAAAACCTCTGCATTTAGCATTATTTTCATAAGAAATGCCTGGTATACTGAAGTATCATATCCATAGTGCAGAGGCTCACTAGCAGGTCTATATTCTCTTGTCCCAAGGTCTGCTAGCCACAAGGTTCGCTAGTCCTAAGGGCCACTAGTCTGAACATCGGGGTTGTAGCTAGGATATTTTTAGTGCTGGGTGGCATTTGATGAAAATGTTGCATATTTGGCAATTTTTGCCCAAATGGATCAAATTCTTGACTAATTCAATCAAATGGTGCAATTTTGGCCTCTGAATGGTGGGCTCCAGTGCTAAAAATGCAGCTGAGTGGTGGGCTCCAAAACTAAGTGGGGGGGCTCTGCCGCCCACCACCGTCCACTGTAGCTACAACCCTGCTGAACATTCACTAGCACCCTAACCCTAAACCTTAACCCGTAACTTATGGACTTAATTTTTTCACACAAGCGAACCATTTCTTTGAACTAGCTAACCTTATTTTCGGACAAGCGATGAACCTTGGAGTGGTTAGCCGGGGCAGTCACTCCCGGATCTACATTTCATTACATCACAAAATGTGCTATTCCAGTTGAAATCCATTCACGCCTATGGAAGACACAACTTTTAACATTTTTACAGGGAGTGTGATTTTCAAATTGGGTTACCTGACTCCATTTGAAATCGGCACTCCCTGTGTGGGAGATTAAAGTCGTATTTTCCACACGAGGTGTTTAGAATTCAACTGGAACAGCCAAATTAATACTATTAATGACACATAATGATGTACCACGTCCACGTACCAAAAAACCCGAATCCCGTCAATTAATAACACATCAACGACTAGTATAAATACCATGCAATCATTTTTCAATGTTTTCACTTTTTTATTATTTCTTTTCAAGGTAGGTCAAGTGTTAAGGAAAAACACACAAAACAATTTTCTTGGTACATACAACAAAGTGCAAATTATTTCATACAGGCCCATAACAGACACACTGGGTATCAACAGGGCATGTTATGTAATCAAGGATGAGAGTAAGGTGGCTCAACCAGGAGCCACCCCTGGTGGTTCATAGCCATTTCATGTGAACCAGGATTCTGTTCATGCACACAACGATCGGAGGAGCCAGTCCATTTCAAACTAACTGAAATGACACACACTATATTTTTGCTTAGTTACAATCCAAGCTGATAAAATTACTTAATTTAGTTCCACCTTCCAAAGTGGACAAGTTGTTTAAATCATGGATGAAAATTAGAAATTGACAACATTTCTGCCAAAAAAAATGCCTCCTGGTTTTCAGGCTGATTGACAGGAGCCAGGAGTCATTTCATGGGAGCCGAATGGCTCCTGGCTCCCACTTATTTTCACCCGTTCAGTTAGCTTCTGCATCCAAGTGAAACTCAGATACTGGAACAGTTACTAAAGAGAACTTTAAACAAAAAAAAAAAGGCTTCCTTGATCAGCTTGTAATCGGCGGGCCTCATAACATCACAGATTAATATCAATATATTTTCTTTCAAGAATTGCCTTGTGACATCACAAATTATTAATTCAAGGACTGTACTTTGTCTACTTTTTTCAACATGCACATTATAGACCAGACAGGCCAACTATATCACTCTTAATGTGGGTCTTTTTTCGTCGTATTTGTAAAGTGTAACAATTCCTGCCGATTACGAGCTGATCAGACTATAGGATCATAATGCCCTAATCATGTCGTATGAAAAGTTGACAATATTATGAACATCTTATCGTCGTCTGCATATCTCAAAAGGCTGCCTTGTGTGAATTCTATTATCATTGTTGTATTTCATATTATTTTATATTTCAGCATAATTTTTTCTTTTAATGAATGCACATGAGATTGTAATATTGTGATAATACCTCAAAATTAATATATCAGGTTCATTTTACAGTTTATCTCATCACAATTAGATGAAAATAATAATAAAAATCGCACAAGGCAGCCTTTTGAGATACGACAGTATGTGGTGCAGACGACCATATTTCCATTTGGTTTGTTCCCCTGTATAGATGGTACTTCTAAATCAGAGTAGATATCTCACCCTTCCCAGAATCCTTTGCAACATGATACATCACCTTATTTTAATCAAATGATACTTCCATTACTTTGTACAGGTTCCCTTTGTTTTCATGTTGAGAATAGACTAGCTAAACATGGGTCGATAGTCAAGAAACAAACATATTTTACAAGATCTGAAAGTGCTCTGTTCATTGAAGTACATTTCGTCACTATCGACCCATATTGCACTAGATAGCAAACCAGTATAGAAAACCGAAATGGGAGAAATGCATTATGGGAAGGGTATGGTATCTTCTGCTTCTAAATATCTGCTATAGTTATTATCAAAATGTTATAGCACCGCAGCTTGTTCACTACAGTGAATTGAATATGGTTCAATTTGAGATCCATAACTACAGAATTACAGTTGCAAACTTCAATTTTAATCCAGCGACTTGTTTTGAAGGAACACAAAATAAAACACAAAATAAAAAAAAGCAAAAGTTTGCATAGAGAATTTAAGCACCAAAACTCTCACACAAAAGAGCATTTGTAACTGCATTCAAACTGTGGAGGTACATGTGTTTTGCCACATACCAACTGTTGAGCCTGCTCGCAACTGTGGAGCTCCACAGTTGGAGATAACCTCAAAACGAGGTCTTTGAGCCATAGAAGTGAGTCTACCACCTACTATTTTCTGATTTGTGTACACAAAATACAGTTCTATTTCTTATGGAAATGTTACAATATGGCTTTAAGTGACATGTAGCCGATGCCATGCTGAGGGACGATAAGTACCATCTACATAGGAAGAAATATGACTGCCACTGGTTAACACTTCATGAACCATTACGATACAATAGTTATTTGCTTACATGTAACCTGTTTTACACTGTAGCCAACACAATATTATTCAAAACCTGCATTAAGAACTATAAAACATACACCATGCATGTTTCAATGTCCCCACAGAAGGAAACTACTGCAGCTCTTCATTACTCTAATGCGCATACAATGTTCTTCCACTAACATGACGATGAGTTACGTCGTTGGGCAGGAAAAACCTGTACTTGTGGCCATTGAACATGTTTAAAAAACATAACTGCCAAGAGGTTACAATAGGAGGTTTTGCTTTAAACATGTTCAGGGGCCAATGACACATAGGAGGTTTTTTTCTATATGCCACATGTCACTTTATTTATGGGAAAGGTAAAGGAATCCCACACTCTTCTGTATTACTCACAGAGTACTACAGAGTACGTACCACCAGTCAAAGTCCCCGTGTATTATATGATGTAAGTTCTCGCATATTCATGAGGGCCGATTGTTCGATCGTGCCGTGTCTAACAATCACGCCAGCGCCACGTGCCTTCGCGTATACGCGATAGAGCGTTGCCTGCTTTCGCGATTACGCGATAGACCATGTAAATACGCGGTAATTGCGTAGCTGTCTCGCCTGTCGCATTTCATGGAACAATCGGCCCTCATTATCAGATGATGCCGAGACTTTGACTGGTGGTACGCTCTCTGTAGTACTCTGTGGTATTACTGTAAAAATTTTCGCACCTCATTTATTTTCGCCCTTTTTGGATCCTGATTGGTTAATCGAAACAGGTCAAGGGTCATCAAGATCCTAATGGCTAATCAAGCCAATCCACACATCATGTTTAGGCCATTTTGGGTTTTTTTTGTTCTCTTTGTGATGATCAGGGCAAAACATGCATTGGTCGTGCAAATATCTCTTGGGAAAAATTGAAAATATTAAGATGTTTTGAAGAATTCCTATAAGTAAGCCAGATTTATTTTTAAACAAGACACACACAAAACCCATTCAACATATAAAGTGCTTTGAATGACAATAAACATGGCACGGTATGACTCAATAGTTGCTTTAAACACTTTTTTTGACCATAAATTTTTGCACTCATTGTACAAAGAATCTTAAAAATTTTAAGGTGACTAAATATTTTTTTTCTCTTATCTACTTTTGTTTTTACATATTTCCATATTTATTAATTATCTACGTCTTCCATAGGGTTACTATTGCTAGCTTCTTCCGGTTCTACCGGAGTTTCTGATTGGCTGCTTTCGCCTTCTTGTTTATCTAACGACTCATTTGATTGGCTACCCTCTTTACCATCTATGCTCTCTTCCTCAGGCTTGCTGTCTTTGCTAGACTCTTCTTCTCCAGTCACTTCTGGATCCGATTGATTACATTCTCTCGTACTTGTTTCCGATTGGCTGTCCGCTGCGTCCAAGCCTGGCAGTGGCGGGTCAGCAGGGGGCGGTGTTGATGCTGTTGACGGTGGTGGTGGTGTGCTAGCCTCAGGAGGAGTTTCGGCACCTGTTAAAGTTGACAAAAATCTGTGTCACAACTATTCACATATTTAAAACTCTGTAAAATCTTACTTCCGGTTTTTCGATCTCTCTGGACCACCTATCTTTTAGAATACCCTACCATTTTTTACATTCACAGTGTATGTGTCATTGAAAATCTACAGTGGTAAGGTATTCCAAAAGAAATCCCCACGCTGAAGGGGCACGCTCCAGGTGTGGCTAAGCGAGATCGCATAGGAAGTATACAGCTACAGCACCTGTAAATGGTTTTGGGCATGGATTTTTTGAAATTTTGCTTAAAAGATGTGTGACAATTTTTTTTTCTTGTGAATAAATTACTAGTGCAGCACCAATTAGCAATTGTTAGCAGTAACTACACTTTGCTTCGAGGAGCAAGCGCTACATGGTCAAGTGGCCAATGTTTCACCAGCCGCCATGCCAGGGCTTCTGGACATCACTGTGTGTTGGGTCAAGAATATTGAGCGATTTTCTTTCTCCTCAATAACGAGAACCCAACAGAGAGGAAGTAAGGAAGGAGTTGATTGTGTATAATGCAGGCTCACACTCCATACAATGCGCAGTGCTTTTGGCCATGTTCATTTTTCCTTGCGGGTTGCTGCATTTATATTTGCTCGCAGGTTCCAACATTTTTATTTACAAATTTTGTGATAAAATTGCACAAATCACAGGATATTCTTCTCTTGTATGAAATAGGTTAATAAATTTCACATCACTTGTTGCTCGAGATACTGTCATAGGCATAGATCCCGGGGGATGGGGGATAAATACCCTCAATATTTTGCCTGGTGGGGGGGGGGGGGGTCCATAAAAACATCCCCCAATGTTGATGCCTGTATGTGGGTTTCTGATCAATTTAGCTTCAATATGGCCATTTTAGCCCCCAAAGTGCAAATTTTTGCACACTTTGCACGAATTTATTCTACTTTTGCACCATATTTATCAATTTAGCTTCAATTTTTCTTGCGCATTTGTACCATTAACTTATTCCATCACCAAAAGGTGCTGAATTCACTATACTTCCAAGAAATTTTTCCAACCCCATTCCCCCCTATGTCCAAAAAAAATCTATGCCACTGGATACTGTACAAAATAATGCACTTGTACAGAGATGTTGATGCGTCTAATGCACTGCCCTCGCGGTGTGGGTGCATAAGACGCAGTAATATCTCAGTATACATGCTCTATTTTGTACAATTTCACTCCCAACAAGTGATATGCTTAAATACAAACCTATAACAGGGATGTAACTGGGCAACATATCAATTTCTTGAAAATCCATCTGATCCTTGGACAGGTGGCCATGGGCTTGCATGCGGTATTGAACATTTGGGGGTTTGACCGGGGCATAGGCTACATGGTATCAAAACACTCCTAAAACAGTTTTTTTGGCTATTTTTATCATTAATTATCATCATCCAATTCCAGAAATGCATTTTTTTTTTGTACATTTCCGGATTTTTTTGGTGCCAAATTTCCGGAATAATTACATCCCTGCTATAAGTAAAATGGCCTAAATTTGGTACAGCGCAATATCAACTTCTCCCTTCTCGAATTCACCTACCTTCCTCGGCCCTTGCTTTGCCTAGTAGTGCATTACGTTCAGCCTGTAAGGCACGACATAGTTTCTCCAGTCTCATGATTTTCGTTCGTTGATCTCCCAAATCTTTGTCTCTTACGGTTTTCTGAAATGAAACAATACAACAGAAGTGGTCATAAAACAGATGTAGATAATCTTAGTATAATAGAAATAAGCCACTATTTTCAAAAGCTAATGTTGGGCAATTTAAGTTGAAATTCATACACCCTGTATGGAAGACATGACCTTATTATCTCACACAGGGGATGTAAATTTCAAATGGAGTCATCTATTCAGGTAACCCCTTTTGAAATTCATATTCCATGTGTGGAAGATTAAGGTCATCGCGGATTAACAGGTGTATGGAATTACTGGAAAAGCCTTTGGCCTCAAAAATCTATGTCCACTATACCTTGTATCGTGATTGCACCATGTTATTTGCTGTGCATGTGCGTGCACGAAAATGCTACACCCATTCTGTGCCTCTTGCCCTATATTTTGTCAAGCAGTCTTGAGATCTTTCTCGTAAACATATAGGCACCATTGAGATGTAACTAAAACATTAAATACAGCTCCATGATAGGCACAAGTGGCGGCACCAGGAATTTTTTTTTGGTGGCGGGGGGGCATGGCAAAGTGAATTTCTGTGGGGGAATCGCCGAGCGGAAACTTACGTAATTTGGGGGGTTTTGCCAATAAACTGGGGGGAAAACTGAGGGGGCAAGAAAAATATTTGGGGGGAAATGCCTCCTTGCCCCCCTCCCCGTAGCGCCGTCACTGCAAATGGCATGCCTGTATGTGATTTGTTTGACACGCGTGATAGAATGATTGGACTTCGAGAATATGTGAGAGGGTGCGTTAGCAAACTCCAAAATAGCGCAAATAGTGTGAGGGTACACAAAAGGGAGTTCGCGTTGACAAGATGAGCGCTCCGTGTATGCTCTGATGAGCAATGTCACCAGTCTGAACGCTGTACCGGCGACAGCTGAATTCCAGAAAGCACATAACTTTCAAATCTACAATCTACACACAACTCTCTCCACACAAAAAGTTTCAAAATTTCAGAATTGTACATTTTCATGACCATATTTGGAAACAGCAAAAAAAAATGGGTTATTCCAGATGTATTCCGCACCCCTCCCCCCATGGAATACACTTCCGAATTCAGGGCTAAATTGACAGCCGGAATTCACATGTCAGGAAAACCCGTGGAAGACCCTGCGGAATTGTGGTAATATGGCCAGCGAATTCAAGTAAATGTAAATGTCTTCCATAGGGTTCCAGCTGGAATTAGAACATTTTTCAGTTTCCAGCCAGAAAATTGTAAATGTCATTCATAGGTTAATCGAGATGGCAACCTTAAGTGAAGATCCTGCGAATTGGAGCATTTTGACCATTTTCCAGCGGAATATTAAGAAATATGAATGTCTTCCATAGGCACATCATGACCTTTCACAATCCCCACTCTTGTTTGTTTGTTAATTTTAGCAGCCGGAATTTCACCTAATCTCAATGTCTTCCATACCCTCCAGCCGGAATCTGTGTTAAAAATGACTGCTGGAATTCTAGACACATCTCAATTCCAGCTGGAATTGTATTTTTTTTAAATGTCTTCCATAGGGGAATGCGGAATACATCTGGAATAGCCCAATGCATTAAAATGAGAATCAACAAGCCTAGTATTAGTTCAGTGGTTCTTGAGATGACTCATGATATTTTGAGCAAATAATCTCAAAACTTGGGACTCTTTAGGTTGAAGCCTATGGCTATCACACAGAGCCTTTAAAATAATGTAAGCTTCTCACCTCTTCAGCCATTTGTAATAGTGACTTGTTACTATTCTCCCATCTCACCCTCCACATGTTGGTTTCTTTCTCTAGTTTCTTGATTTTCTTAGTCATCTGCAAATAATCAGATACAATTATTCATGAAGTTATTATCATCACAGAAAATACACAAATCACCAGAAGTATTTGGACACCTTGCACGAGAGCTAATAAGATGGGCTTCCTAAACTGTGGGTCACAAGCATTTCTTTAGGGGTAGCGAACCTTGACTGAAAAAAAGAAAGAAATGAATTACAAGAGGACGATGTATAATAAAAAAAAAAAAGAAGAGATTTGCCTCCTTAAGGTGGGTACACCTGTTGATAAATTTTGTGACTAATTTTGCATTTTTCTCAAACACAATGGTAACAAAATCAATTTCAGTGATTCAAGACCAGTGGTTCATTAAATATGTTAAGAAATGAGGTACATTCAAGCGGTATCTCTTTTCTTATCATAAATAACGTACCGCTTGTCTTGAGTCACTGAAATTCCAGTGTAGTAACTGGATTCCTTGCCCCTATACTTTTGTTACCATTGTGTTATTATTTTTGAGAAAAATGCAAAATAGTCACAATATTTATAATATGAAATTGGTTTATTTTTTCAAACCTGATTTCATGGCATATATGTAATGTTAACACATGTGCCAACTTGTACCTAAATGGAATCGGCAAATTGTGTTATGTTTGTAGGTCAACAGAACAATTTTGACATAAAGTCATAATTATGACTTTATGTCCGCCATAGAGGACTCCATGTTAAACGACCAAAATAGCAAGTGGGTTTTTTTTTTCTTTCCCTCGTTACTTAACCAACCCCCGTAAGATTTTTATCCGTCCTAAAAAAATGTACATATTTACGCCCAAACGACCCAAGCTAATCGTAGATCCATCCTTTGCACTATTAAATAGCTATTTTTAGCCTAAAATCAATTCTGCCTTAATAGCCAGAATTTCCCAAATTTTCATGGGTGCTCTGACATTATAACAACATAGCGACATGTGGAGAATTTATGATGTTAATAATTGAAAACTGGGGTGGTTGATACAACCTCCCCCCCTTCGCAGTCTTACAAAATATGGCTCACCAAATCTAGGGTTAAGCTTAAAATGGACAAAAGCCTTCCCGCCAGTTATACTAATATCATCATGGGTAAAGAATAACAAAATTAAAATCTGATGAAAATCATACATTAATATGACTTTAAAAGAGGAAGTTGAATAAACTTCCTGCAGCTGTTGTCTCTCATCACCGTACATTTAAATGGAGGGTACTATGGCGTTTTGGGTCAAGCTGGGAGAAAAAAATCCCAGGTCGACCAAAAATAGCGTATCCCACACGATAGACCACCTAAGTTATCGTAAATCGGTTTCTCCCAGGTCGACCGTAAATTTTGGGTTGCCCCATTCGGCGCGCAAATGCCAGGATCTTTAGCCAGGTCGACCCATGACAAGCATGAAAATAGCCCTACACGTGCCCCGACCATGGCGATATACATGTGATGAGTATAAACCATTGTACGCATGTACGGCACGATTCATTCATAACTTTGTTCAAGCGCCGGTGTGACTTTTACGATATGAGTTTCAGTGTCTTGGCATCTAAATTAATTCAGTCATAGGCCTACTCTCATTTTCGTATTTATTTAATAGAGTAGGCCCTATTCTTGTTTTAGTTTGCAAAATACAGAGGCAGATATAGTCCCGGGATATAGTCATACTTCCAAGTTGTCTACTTTCTTGAATTTGCGTCAACATGTAGGCCTAAGCGCTTAAAAGCAGCGCTTAGTTAGATGCGAACTTGGATGCCCGGCTTGTTACATCCAAGCCGGGCATCCAAGTTCGCATGGACGGTACTACGACTCGATGTTTCATGAAAGTAATAAATTATGAGAAGAGGTCACAAATAGGATCAAATAAAATAATCCAACAAAGAATCACCCTGCCTAAGTGCCGGACATAGGCTATGCCTACATGTTTTAAACTTTATTATTTAATATCCACCACGAATGGAGTGCCAATTTCTATTAGCCTAGGCTGTCTTTCTATCAACAAACGTGGAATCTCCCAGCTTGACCAATTTGGCGGTACTATGGTACTGGTCATTTAACCCCATTTCAGCATTAGGCCAAAAAAAAAAAGGTTCGTCTCAAAGCTTGCGCGCGCATTTGTAAAATCCCACGATTTGACGAAAAACAAACGCGGAATTTTTTTTAAATAGTTTTTTCCAGAAAAAATCGGCGAAAATCAGACTTTTTTCTCAAAATACCATGAAAAAAAGTCGGGCATAAAAAAAAATAAAAAAATATCGCATTTAGCATTTGTTTTTAAATTTCTCGTGAGCTTTGAGACAAACCTTTTTTTTTTTTTGCCTTATATCATACATACTCTTAGGCCTAGGTCTCAATTTCATCAGTTAGGGGGTCATAACATAGGGGTGGGGAGAAGAGAAGAGAGAAATGCAAATCAACATTGATACCGACCTTATCCATTTCCTGTTTAAAAGTCTGGAAGACTTCATTGCTTTTTGTCAAGGTGTTCTGAAATTCCTCAAACTTCTCTGTGTACACTGACAACTGAAATAAATACACATAAAAAATGCTGGTCATTATAGAATGCACTTTCCTGTACAGTAGAAAGGGCTACAGAGTCATTTAATTTTGACAAACAAAAACACAAGACGAAAGTAGCAAGTTTTCTGTTCAGTAATATGCTCCCACGGATGATCATAAAAAATCATCAAAATTCAGATTTTGGCACCTTTGTCATTGTCATAGATGTGCTAACATAGCCTGCTAGTGCTAGTTGTATTCTTGCATCTAATTCACCTTGAGTCATGCTATTTGTTTAGATAAACAGTTCACATTCTTCATTATAAATGCTTTGTATCTAACTCACCTGTGCTTTGAGTTGTGCTTCTTGCTTAGATAACAATTCACATTTTCTTAGCGCATCTGCCGCCTCGCTCAAAAGCTGTGAAACAAAATAATTTACAACATCATGTTATCACAAATCATGTTTGTTCTCTATTTTAAAGGTTTATGACCAGATTGAGTCTCATACCCCATTTTTTTCTCATCAAAACTAAAAATTTGGATATCAGAAGGAATCTCGCATTTTTCCTCATAACCCCGGTAAAATTTAATGCCTGACTTATTGCCCGTTGGATGGCCAAACAAAAACGATGAAATTTGCGATATAATAAAAATTTTATAATAATAATAATAATAAAAAAAGAAATTTATTAATAGCGCACTATTGCACACAAAGCGGCCTCTAGGCGCTGAATACATAATAGAAATAATAATGAAAATAATACAGCATTTATAAAACTACAATACTTATCAATATACAAAATATGAATTTACCTTAAAAATTAAACAATAAAAACTATGCATAAAAAAAAGAAGCAGGCCAGCTGCACAGAACACAACATCAAGGGCATAAAACAAAGCAAAAAACACAACCATCTCCATCCAAGGATGGAGACGCCTGTGTAAGAAGCATGAGAGACCCACCGATATAGCACAAGTGCCAATCCGTGGGCCTCACATGCCCCTCAACATAATTAAATATATGACACTGATAATAAAATTACACAGAAAAGAAAACACTATTCTCATAAAATAAATAGCATGGCAAATTATTAAATTATTTGACATAAACAGTCCTCGAAGTAAACTTTATAACTCTAATGATATGTACTTGAAATGCATGTAGCTGGAATTTTGACCTTTCGTATTGAAGATAAAGTTTCCCAAAAGACCTAGGTCTTTTATGAAATTCAATCAATGCGCTTAGAAACAGTATAATTATGATGAAATTGGACCGTCCATTCCCCTTTAAAACAAGAGTAAAGGAAAGCAATATCAGTATTACATTACCTAGGACCCTGCCAAGTAAGCAATAGATTAAAACATGACAGGGCAAGGAACCCTGGCAAGAAAAGCAATAAATTAAAACAGGACAAGCTAGAAGTATCAGCCTCAGGCCCCCCAAAAAAAGATGTTTGCTTGCCCTCAACCGACCGACCCTAATTTTGGAAATCAGAAAAAAGTTTTTTTTTTCTATTTACTGTACAAAAGAATACCGACCTTATTTTTGGAAATTCCCGAAAAAGTTTTTTTTTTCTTTTCAAATTTTGCATTCTGAAGATGTAAAAAAAATGGTTGTGTTCAACATTTTAGTTGTTTTGTAATGTTAGTTGATTCATTTTGACACCAAAATTGTCTGATTTTTCATATTTTGAGCATTAATTAATACAAACAGTAGAATTTCAAATTAATAATAAAAAAAAAAAAAAGAAATCCCGACCGACCGACCCAATTGTTAAAATTCAATTGAGGGCAAGCAAACAATTTTTTTTCTTGGCCTCATCAATAAATGACCGCAAAGAAATACATTAAAGGTGGACGACTCAATTGACAGTCTCATCTCCCCAGTTTACCCCGTCAGAATTATGATTTTGGCATCACCCCAGTAAAATCTAGCCAAGATGTTTCCTCAAAATAGTGGTAGCTGGTTGGTATACCACCTTTTAAGAGTAGTTTGTATGGGTGATGAGCTCCCATGTAAGGTACAATACATCTTGTGATAAAATTGGTACACCCAACTTTAAAGGAGGATGGTCTGATTTCATATGATATTTCCACCCATTAACTTGACTGGGCTCATACCTATTGGTGTTTCAAGCCACTATTTCTATCCCTTTAGATATAAGAGCCTAAGTTTCAAGCCCATATTTCAATTCCTTTTAGTACGAGAACAGAAATGACAAAATGCCTACTCTCTACCTATGGAGTTTCTCGCCAGTATTTCAATCCCTTTAGATATGAGAGCCAAAATTTTCAAAATTACATACAACTTCAATGGCACATAAATTGTCAGAAATAGAGTGCTTGCCAAATTTTGGTGTCAAAATGGACAAAAATGTTTACAAACAAGAGCGATAACCGCACCATAGCTGAACCATGTGGCTTCGGCAGTATATTGTGGTAGGCTTATACCACTGTCACCCGGAGTCTGTAATGGACATAATCTCGAAATGCTACGAAGGTATGACCGCCCGAGTGGTGTTAATGAAAGAGGAAAAGTAAAGAATTTAAAATTTCAGTTCAATTGAAGCATTTTGAAAACTTGACGTTTGACCACGTTTTTGCCCCTTAATGACCTTAAATGAATTTTAAAATATTTTCAACATGTTTAGAATGTCATCAGGATCATTGCGTTTAAATTTCAGCTCAATCGAAGCATTTTGGAAAACTTGACCTTTGACCCCTTTATGACCCCTTAATGACCTTACATGAATCTTAAAATGTTTTTAAAATGTTTAGAATGTCATAAGGATCATTGCTTATAAATTTCAGCTCAATTGGAGCATTTTGAAAAACTTGACCTTTGACCCCTTTATGACCCCTTAATGACCTTAAATGAATTTTAAAATATTTAAAACATGTTTAGAATGTCATAAAGATCATTGCATATAAATTTAAGCTCAATCTGAGCATTTTCGGTTAAAATGACCTTTTTGACCCCTGTGACCCCTGGATGACCTCTGACGTTTGGAAATATTTTTATTATATTCTTTATGTTGTCCTCTTTCATATGACACCACTCATGGCGTCATACCTTCGTGGCATTTAGAGATATGTCCATTTCAGACCAAATGGTTAGTCAGTAAGCTAGTAAGCTAGTAACATTCACTCATATAGGCTGATACCATTTCATGGTTCAGCAAAAATAGAGAGGGTTGGCACCTCTGAAGTTGTGAATAATTTAAGGCATATTTTCCTGCAACATCCAAACCATACATCTTTCAGCCCTAATATTCCGCAGGAAAATTTCAGGCTTTCCACTGATACCAAAATCTCAATGGTGGACAAAGAGTGGGATTAAGCTACTTGCGGTTCCGCCATTATGCACTATGTCTTGGGGAGAGCCTCGAACTGGCAGCATACATGAATGGGAATTGAACTAGTCATAACGTTCTGTGTAAGGTTACATAATTCTTCCTTTCATGTATGCTGCCAGTTCGAGGCTCTCCCCACATAGTGCATAATGGCGAACTGCTAAGTAGCTTAATAAGGTTGCTGATCGCACCATACTCCTTTCAACAACAATTCATTAACAATATGGGTAAGTGGTTCAGGGAGGTTCATTTGATATTACAAAAAGATAATAAAGTTGATAACCAAGTAACCTTAGATTTCCCCAAGTGTGCTATACATGTATGTCTTTGCCTCTGATAAACACAAAGCTATCATATGAGCTTGCAATGGCAACAATGTAACGAGATGAAATTACATTTTGTCCTCTTCTGATCTCAAATTTATATGTACTTTACTTTTTAAACACAAAAATTGTATATATTTGAAAAAATGTTATAATCTGAATCAGCAGAAATTTTTGGCAAGAAACTTGTTTGTTTTAGGGGTAATCATTGTGTTTTGACTATCAATTCCGCCAAGAAATAAGCCACAAGTATTTTGATGAGGAAACACAAACAAGGGGATTCTTGAACCATGCGTCTCGCCTGCTTTCGCGATCGCCTGCTCATGCAATGAACTTTGCCAACAGAAGTGTTATTGGTAGAATGGAAATACTGCATGGTTAGCCCTGGCCCACCCCTAACCCTACTCATACTGCATCCTCCTGCTCCCCCTAATTCTTATCCCACCCCTTCCGAGTTGAAGACCCCCCATACTATACCTACATGTATGCCCCAAGTTTGGTTGCAATGAGATTTCAACTCTTCACCAATTTTATTAAAACTTTAATATTGCTTCATGAATTTGAGCTCAAATGACCTCCTGCGACCTTTAAAATTATGTGAATAAACACAGTCATATGTAGACCCCCACACCTGAGTTTGAAAGTCAATGAGATTTGAACTCTTCACCTGAGAATATTTTATTAAAGCTTTAATATTGCAGTCATGTGCATACAGACATCCATACATACGAACGGACGAAAAAGTGATTACATCTTTCTTACCTTTGGCGAAACAAAAATGGCCAGCCTGAAAAGCTTTTTTTGGGGGGGGGGGGGATGATCATGGTGCACATAGCTCCACTTTCGAAGTACTTGCCAAACTCATTACGAATCGTCACCATACTACGACAATTGCCTAGGTCATATTTTGTAATTTTGAGAACAAAGTACAAAATGTGGTTCAAGCATGTATCAGGTATGTAATCACCCTAATTATTTCGGATTATTCCCTTTAATTTGTATTGTAGTCAGGGACTGTCTTTTTTAATTTGCAGGGGAGTATTAAATAGCTCTTCTGGAGCCTCCAAGGAGAGCTGTTTAGGAACATTTACAATAGAATGTAAGGCGAGAATAGTCAACTAAGGAGAGCTAAAATTACTCTCCTATATCAGATTTAAGGAGAGCAGCAGACAGCGGTTGCTCTCGCTCTCTCCTCAAAAGGCTGTCCCTGTGTTATCATTAGTTCTTGTGCAAAGATTGGTGAATATTTAAATGTATGTTTGAACCATATTTTGTACTTTGTTCTCAAAATTATAAAAAATGACTTAGGCAATTATCGTAATAGGCTTACAAAATGTTACGAATACCAAAGCGACTTTCTAGTCATCTATTTGCCACACAATTCAACTTACTATTGCCTTTTCCCTAAGATTTCTTTCTTTCTCTTCCGCTAGTGCCAAATTCGATTGCTGCAGTTTGGCATCGTAAAGTTGTGATTCTAACTCCTTGTGTTTAAATAACTTGTCGATATGCTGTGTGAAGAAAAGAAAATTATGGGAGAACGCATTAAACCCCTGAATCAACAGGCACACATATAACCAATGGGCTATTCCAGTTGAAATCCATATGCCCCCTATGGAAGACATGACCTTATTCTTCCACAAAGGGAGTGTGAATATCAAATGGGGTTTCCTGAATAGGTGACTCCATTTGAAATCTACACCCCCTGTGTGGGAGATTAAGGTTATGTCTTCCATAGGGGGGTGTATGGATTTCAACTGGAATAGCCAAATTGGCCATTCCATGGCTGCTGAATGCATATTCAGGGAGAAATTTAAGGGGATGTTGTTCCGTACAGTCACAGCTGATCAAGGGATTCTGGATGGTAAGTTAAGGTGGGTTGGAGCAGAGATGATCTAATGGTGTTTGCACTCTAATATTGAGACAAATAAAGCTGACACACAAGAAGAATGGTATGGGTTCTATAAAAGATATTCTAAAGGCTTGGTATGAAGAGCTTGGTTCCAAACCATGTTAAGTCCACAAACACATGTTTCTGATTTACATGTGCGATATTGCTATGGGTTGTGATGCTATAGGTATTATTATTTCAGTTGGATGCACCATTACAAAGCAAACAGTGGATGGATGCACAGTAACAATACTGTGTGAGGCCTTTGGTTCCCAAATGAGAATAATAGTCTGCATATTGTTAAGTATGGTACAACTCATTGTTGCTAATGTCAAACTTGTCAAAGTAATTGTGATTGTATCACACAAGTAAATGAGAAACATGTGGTTGTGGACTTATCTATATAAATAAAAGGAAGTCGCTAAATCTTGTCCAGAAGCAGGCTCCGAGATGCTTTCACTTTCAGCTCTGATTTTTTCGTACATTGATCGGGTACATATTGCCATTAAACCATCTGACGTTCATTTTTGGAAAACTATTCAATCACTATGAAAATAACAAAAAAAATGGTAGGTTGCTAGGCCGTTGAGGTCAATAACCTTACGGCTCAGGTCATGACCAAAAAGCGCGTCAAATGCACGCCGCATTAGTGGAGTGTCACGCACCCTGACACGCACTGCGTCTAGGTATATAGGTCGCTCGCCGTAGATAGGTCGCGCGCTGCAGATGGTTGTCTGGGGGGGGTTGTGTCCACTCAGAATTGGACACTTGATCAAAATAAAGGCCTAGGCCTAATTGAAGCCATTTCGGGGCCGTTTTTGTTGTTATCATTGCTTTAAAGTGTACAGGTGTCCAAAACAGAATCCAAAACGGACACCTCTTTATCCATACGCAGTGGTTGTCTGGGGGGGGGCTGAGTATTTCAAAAGAAAATCAAAATAAAGGCTCAATTGAAGTACCATTTTGACACTAATGTTGTTATCATCGTTTAAAACGTAAGTGTATCTGAGGGGGGAGGGGGATGTGGCCCCCTTAGTAGGCCCTATAAAGAAAATTCAAAATAAAGACCCAATTGAAGCCATTTCATGAGTTTGATTATTGTTACGGATGTCCCAAAGTGGCACTTCTTATCTATACGCGGAGGGAGGGTGTCTGATGGAGGGTGCACCCCGGGGGGAGGGCACTCGGATATGAAAGTATCGTACCTGTAACTACCGGAGTATGACACTAGGGGTCTATCGAAGGCGATTATGGTCAAAAATGGGGTCATTCAGTGGGGCTCCAAGAAAATGTGTGAGAACGCTAAAAGTGCCATTAACCGTAAAATATAACTTTCTGAGCAACGTTTTGTGAAAATTTGCCTTTTGCAGATTTGGTGTAAATTTCTATTAAAAAAGGGGGTAATTAGGTGTAAGCTGGTGAAAAAAAGGGGTCATTGGGTGACAGAATTTGCAAAATAAATGTGACGGGGATTGAGTGAGTAACAACATTATCATGCACAGATCTGGATATTCATTTAAATAAACGTTTAGCTTCTATACATGACAGGAGCTAACATGTGGGCTAACATGATTATCAACATCTGATTATTACTGGATGAATAATCTACACCAAGAGAGCATAATTATCATCACCGTTTACCATGTTTACTAACCAGTCCCGTTTACTAACCAATCCCGTTTACTAACTGCTCCCGTTTACTCAACTAGCGGTTTGCGCGCGTCTCCCGCTAGTATTAAAATATTTTGGACTATTCAGACAACATTCCTCATTCACAATGGACAAAAATAATATGGGCTTCAGTAGACTTTCCCGCAGTCTGTTGGTGACGTGTTCTTACCTCTTCTCTGCGTTCATACTGTTCTACCAGGTTCTTGAGTTTACTAGCTAGTTCTAAGTTCTCCTCCTTAAGCTTCAGGTTCCTTGTGTGGTTCTCTTGCATTTGGGCTGTGATTTCATTGATTGTTTGCTGTGGAAGGAGGGGAAAAAAAGATCCAAAAATATTTAAAATTCATAGCCAGCATATTTATTTGAAGGCTGATCCAATAAGATTGTTTGGTCGATGATTAACACACACACAGATGCAGGTCATTACACGTCCCGGGAGAGGGGGGATGGGGGCGGGCCACATCAAACATTTTTGGTGGGTATGCTCCCCTGGAATTTTGAGGTGGTGGGTCTTTGGGAGCTAATGGCGTACCGGTAAAAGGGGGCCTTTCGGAGCTGCAAACCGGGCTGTGAACAAGTAAAATGGGGTCTTTTGGAGCTACAAACAGTCAAAATCAAAGGTCTTTCTTGGCTTTTTTGTTGAAAATCGCCTGAAAAAACCAGAAATATGAGGAATGAGCAATTTTTTGGTCTTTTAGAGCTGAAACTATCAAAATCAAGGGTCTTTCGGAGCTCTATTTTGGTAAAATATAGGGGGTCTTTCGGAGCTGCGAAACCCCAAAAGGGGGGTCTTTCCGGGGGAGCATACATGTATGGTCATTTGTGTTGAGTGCCCCCCCTGTTACACGTTAGACAACTTTGTCCTCAAATTACACAGTTGCCAACATCTAGTAATAACTGTAATGATTACATGAGTATGCATCACACACAACCGCCTTAGCATAAAGCCACAAACAGGTGGGGTCTAGGGGCAACGACCCACCCCGGTGAGGCAGAGGCTCTTGGATATTGGCCCTTTGGTGACTCTCCTGTCAAGTATTTCACATAAAAACTATCACATCTATCCTGCAGAAAACAGGCTAATTGTCAGGAACTAAATTGAGTAAAACCAAAAGCTAATAGGCCGGGCCCAGAGGCCGTTTCTCCTCTACGATCAATAAAATTGTAATGGCTACAATTTGATGGTTGGCATCTATGCAATTGTTCCAATCCCCATCAATAACCAGCATTTGCATATCTCAGAAATGTAACCGACTAAAGATCCATTTTCTGAAAATCAATCTGGCCCTTAACCAATTTATTAGGAATATCATCCCAGAGAACATTCCTGACTTAAGGATGATTTGAAGTAACCTCCACTTCAGGTGAGTCTGGTATTTATTCCTAGTTATTATGTAAAAAGATACACACGCAGCAGCTGACAAGTGCATCCTTTTGACATGGATGTACACAATTATTCTGTTTTAGCCAGTGCAATGTAACACTAGCCGTGTTCAGACGCAGGGTTTTACACCTGGTGCAAGGTCGGAGTAGGGTCGGAGGAAGGATGGGTCGGCGGAAGGTCGTGGGAAACGTCGGAGTAGTGCCAATGTGAACGCTAGTCGTGTTGAGCTACTCCGACCTTCTCACAACCAATTTACTCCCGAATTTTGTCAGGAGTAACACGTACACACGACCTGGTGCGTCAGAGTAGCTACCCGTGTGAACAAGTATAACATGACCAGTCGGAGTAAGGTGACCTTTCTGGTGACTTTTTGTTTGATTTTTGGGAAAGATCACCATTAAGCAATATGCAAATAGTGCTCGATGCGATTTTCATGCACTATTTCATGCTTCTTCATCATTCTATTTGCCACTGAGCTCTGCTGCGCTGTTGATCATGTTAATGGGCAACAGTAGTGATGCAAGGGGTAGGCGTGGAGAAATTAGTAGTAAAATGTCGAAAAAAAGTATTAGGCCTAAAAAGCAGAAGAATAAATTGCAGCTGACAAAAAAAGTTTAAAAAAACTATCAGCAGCAATTTGTTTTGACTAATAAATAAACAAAATTCATTTGAAGCAACGGCGTGTATGCAGCACTGCCACTTTACATCCAGAAGTTACTCTGAGTATTCAATGGTCCCATGCGAAGTTTGTGTTAAATTTGTCTGCGAAACCCATGGTAAAGTAGTCGGAGTAAGCGTGTGTGGGGGTGTGCGTGTGAAATTAAGTAAATTCTTTGGAATGCCAACTGGTGTAAATTTACACCGACTGGAATCACCTAAACCACGTACATGTATGTCTAAATGCGTTCCTTTGGCACGGGATGGTATTTTTGCCTATTGAGTATTGGCCGCAGAGGTCCTCGGGCAGAGGTATTGCGGACCAATGTCTTGTAAACCTCTGATTCTCTTTAACATGCAAAACTCTCTCACCACCTTTGGCGGCAGTAGATTCCCTCCACCTTCAGAGGTAGATTCTCCACCAAACTATTTTTCCAGCACATGAGACTCTCACGCCCACTCACCGATCATGCTCAGTTCTCTATGATTAGCAATGTCAGAACAAAGAGTGTTGGATAGGGTGGTGGCCGTAGCTCTTATCTCAAATGGTCAATGTGTGAAATCACTGGGGTTTGTTTTAGGCCTTGGTATATTTCTCAGGAGCCTCACCTTGGCCCAAAACAAAACCCTCAGATTTTACAGAATGATATAATTTTAAATGGGTAACTCCATTAATCGAGGGCTTAGAGCCAGAACTAGCTATGTCCACAATTACATGTTACTCATTTTGGCAACAAATGGATGGGTAATTCTGCGCTCTATAATATAATGTAAGTGACTGTGGGGTATTTACATGGTCATTGCGTCTAACTAACCATGCTAACTGTTTAAGTGACCATACATATACCCCAAAGTCACTTGCATTTATTATGGAGGGAAGAATTAACCATCAATTTGTTGACGAAATGAGTAACATGTAATTGTTGACATAGCTAGTTCTGGCTCTAACCTCTCAATTGGAAATTCACACTCCCTGTGTAAAAGATTAAGATTATGTCTTCCATCGGTAAATGGGTGTATAAATTTTAACTGGAATAGCCCAATAAAGGAAAAATATTTTATTTTTTCAACATTGCTGATAAACACCCTATTTATTTGCATTATTAACCAAAGGCCATTTCATTTAATAGAAAGCGAGAAAAATAATGAAACATTTTGGATTTCGGAAAAGGTATTGTTGGTCCACCAGGTATGGGGTTTAAGCATTTTGTACGATCATTTTTACAAATTTCGCATAAATTTCACTTTATCTTTGAAAAGAATTCCATCAAAATTCAGTGCTTCTCAGGAATCAGAACCCTTATTGTGAAGTGCAATTACAAATCTTTCTGTTGCGATGGCTGAGAAATGGGAAAATTGATCTATTCTACCGGGAACCTGGGACCTCCCGTTTATTAAACAGACCCTTTTACCACTGAGCTATATGCTGATGGTATTTGAGCTCTAGATGTTACCTACAGGAATAGGTCTTGGTTCAAATTCTCTTATTTCAACCCCTTTCTCTAGGAACAAGCGTAAAAAATAATGATTATCCCTAACAAATTAAATATTCATGAGGAATTCATCAAGAAATTAACCTTTGAGATGGCAGAGAAATTAAAAAACTCATTCCTTGACCAGGAATTCATCCCTCGAAAGATCAGCTATTGCATATCCCACTTACCACAGGTACTAAGTAGCTTCTTTGTCAGTTGTTTTGAGGGCAGATACTTTGTCCTTGGAACTAAGGAATATTTCGAGGGCTTGACATTTGGAGGGGGAAGCATTAAAAGTTATGTCATATTTTGTTCCTTTTTTTCCCTTCAAATTTCAGACTATTTTTAGCCAGTGAATTTTGCTATATTATGAACTTTGGATGCAGTGCAATTTTACCCTATTTTGGCCCCAAACACAGCGTTTTCGAGGCTAAAAAGGAAGATGCATGCAGGCAATTGTTGCTTCTTTTTTTTATTATTTAAGGGCGATGTTTCTTCTAAGGAAAAATTTATGGGGGACATGACCCCTCCTCCCTTCCGCTGCCTATGGGCTTAAAGGAATTTTCTGATGTAAACTAAAGTAAATGACTTTAGTTCAAAATATACTGATCATATAGTCCGCAAGGACCAAAAAGTTAATCAACATAACATTCTGAGGGTTCATTGTCTGATTTTATTTATGGTATCACTGACAATTATGTACATATTACAATAGAATAGATGTAAGAAGAACATATCAGAGTTGTAGCCAAAAGGGACCCTTGTCTGAAAAACCTGGCTATGCCACTGCTGAGATTATTTCCCTGTGCAGTGTGCACAGGATTATTTTCCTGTAAAAATCCTATAAATACATGTATATGAACAAAATATTAAAATACAAAATTTAAAAAAAAAAGACAAATTGTGTGAAAGTTTTTGGCAACTTTGGAGAACCACTGGAGTCCTAGGATCATTCACAGTTAATTTGGAAAAAAAAAAATTGAAAAAAAATTCGAAAAAATTACAGTTTGTTATTCTTAATATGCAAAGCATTAAGGGTACTTGCCCATCAATTTCATTCAGGGGCGTGTTTGAAAAACGGCACAGCGCAATAGCGCATTAGTAAAAAGAATAAAAAATACTAAAATTTTCACCGGGGTTAAAACCAATTGCACCATGAATGCTAAAGATGCCTACTGTGCAACGGTGACTGTGGTTAACATTCGGCGATTTTAAAAGATATACATATCAACACGTTTCTAGTGTATTGAAAATCAGACTTTGGGAGGAATACGGTCATAGAAAGACATATGACTCTACTTGTCTGTTTGTTTTTCATTTAATACAAATTAATTTTGATGAATTGAACTGGTACGACTCTTAGGACTCGTGATAAACGACGATTAATTTAGTAATAATAAAATGAAAACGCTGGGTCATTCACGAGGTCATTTGTAATTCATGTCAAAACCTGGGGAGGACCACACACATCCTTGTTGCATGTATACGTGCGCAATCGATACTCAATGATCCAGACAATAGCGTTTGAATATACCGCCTTATGTCACTTATGGAAGATATACTATAGGCCTACCTTAATAGCTTACAAGAGATACCCCACCGTAAATAGCTCTCTTTATTACCTCGCTGTGCTAGTAAATACACGTAGCGTACACACTTTTGAACCATATTTTGTTCAAAAATGATAGGAAGGGACTGCTTTCAGCTAAAATGTTGGTTATCAGCAGATGCTTGATGATACCGGGAAGTGTTGCAGAAAGGTAAGCGTACTCTTTATTAGTTCAAAATATCACATATCAATTAATTTAAATTGGAAATCCAAAAACGAAATGTCAGGTCAAAATTTTCACCTTAGAATTATTGTGAAATAAAATCAAACCGAATTTAGGCTCCGCAAACAACGTCCAATTATTCCCATTGGTGTTTGCAACACGTGCATATAATAAATTATGATTTGGGGCTAATTTGAGAAGAGTTAATGCCTCGAGTTTCAACATACACCGAGTGATGTTTTTTGATCAAAAACATCGACAATTCAAGACACTGTAAAAACAAATCAAGAATTTTCTGGGATAATTGCAACTAAGTATAATGAAAGTTATGATCTAAGCTACCAGATGCATCATTAATTTCCTGACTATATTTAGTTGTGGCAAAAGATTACTTTAATGTTTTGGCGGGATTATTTCCCGCCAAAAATTTCAACCAAAAAGAGCATGTAGCCTTAACTAATGTTTACCTCTTCATGTATCACATATGTGACCCATCACATCGAAACATGGCAGTTGTCGTCAAAAATGAACTTGTAGATTTCTTTACCAAATTAAAGGACTGTTTTTAAGCTTTAAAGTGGTACCTCTTCCATTAATGTGGCATGTAGAATGGCGATTTTATGTGACAAATACAGTTCAAATTTCTTATTATTTTCTTTATTTTTCAGGGCACATTTTCTTTATTATCTTTAAATGTGGGTTTCCGACAACTGCCGTGTTTCGATGTGATGGGTCACATATTATAAATGCATTGGTTTTCCATGCATTTATAGTTATGTGCTACATGAAGAGGTAATGGTTTGCAGAATAACAAACTGTAAATTTTTCCCAAAGTTTTTTCATATTAACTGTGAATGACTCTAGCACTTCAGAATAGGTCCAGTGGTTCTTCAAAGTTGCAGAAAACTTTGAACAAAAAAAATATTTAAAAAAAAATAAAATTTAATATTGATATCAGGCTCATACTATATCTGATAGGATAATCGGTTGAGCCTTACTCCTTACAATTGATACTTACTGATTTTTTAAAAACTGTAATTTTTTCTTTTGTGAAATACAAATATTACCATACATTCCTTTTTTATTGTCTTTGTTTTTCACAAAATTTTTCTTTACTATCTTTAGGGGTTTCAGAATACTGCCAAGTTTTGATGCAATGGGTCACTTTGTCCTTTTCAGTGCACAAGTCATATCTTTTGCTAAATTATTTCAAAAAGTGTTTTTCCTCACTTTCCCACATTTAAATGGAAAATCATGTTTTCTTTGCCATGTCCAAATCCACCATTTACAGCATTAGGCCTATACCATTCCATGACGTTTAAGATGCATTGGCTTTTTAAATGATCTCAACAATGCAAAATCTTCATGAAATGTTATATTTTGTTCCACTCAATTCAGCATCACTTTGCAAAGTTTGCCAATCTGCACACAATTCGCTGGATATTTCTGTTGCATTTTCAATCAAATAAACATTTTTCCACATAGTTTCATAAATTTTTTTCCAATGCAATTAGGTTGGTTTTGTTTCTTTCTTTCTGTGCGGATTGATTGGCTCTAGACATGGCTTAAGTCAAAGCACTCAATATCAGGGTCAGAACTTTGTTTCACAGTGCGAGAACCAATCATGATTCTTACACAATAAATTTGCGGGAATCATTTGATTCTTGCAAATCAACTTCTGTGTAAGCTTAAACTACACTCAAATTTGTTCACAAGAATTCTCGCTGAAATTATGACCCTGCTCAATATGCCACCATCTATAATCACAAACCTGTCAGTATCATTGATGCTCAACTGAATATTTATATAATTGGCACTGACTATGGGAACTACATGTAGCTATGATCCCCTGATTGCTCTCATTGGAATATTTTCTTGACGATTCCTTTGGCGGCTACATATCTTGCTGCTTGGAATGAAAGAAGCCAAAGTGTACAGGAAAGGATTAATGGAGGAATTGATTGGTAACAGAAATGTTGCTATCCAGACATAGGCAATTGGGTTGACCTCAACCGCCCCAGCCTGGACCAGGATCGACAATATGCCTACTGGCACCCAGCAACAAAGATCTGTAAAGACTATGAGAGATACTTTTGTAGCCATTCTGATTTCCTCATTTAACTTGACAGAACGGCCAGCTTTCCTAGAAGTTTGCCTGGCAGAGATAAAAATAGCCAGGTAACAATAACCTACAACAAAAAAGCATGTCAGATTAAGGACCGTGAATATGGCAATTGAAAAGTACATAGCTGCCTTGCTTCCAGTTCGTACAACAGAGGAAGCTCTTACTATAATTCCAGACGTATATCCACCTTTACGTATCAGTGTTTCATTTGTAGTGTAAGAAATTTGTCTTGATATGGGTAACCCTACACACATTTCTGAGACTGCATAGATATCGGGATTGCCATATGATAATGAAAATGATGCAATGCTTATGCCTAATGCTAGGAACCACAGGAGGGCAACCAAAACACGAGCAACTTTAGTACCAATTCGACGCCTACTAAATGTGTACCTCACCCCCAGAAATCTGTCAATAGCAATCAGTGTTATGAAGAAAGCTGATGCCTCACTGGATAATACAGATAAGGAACCAGCTATTCTACACAATGCACTTGATCTCCAAGATTCAGAAAACGATGGGAAATAATGTGTGTAATACATGTCTGCTGAAATCAAAATGATTAGATATATACCCATACAGAAATCAGATATTGACAAGTTTGTGATTAGTAAAAACTGGATTTTGTTGCTTTGCTGTTTATGCATATATTTAACATAACAGGCCAACATATTTCCAAGTATAGCGAGAGCACCTACAAACCATATAGCTATACGAAGACCATTATATGGCAATAAACGCTTGCATGTGAGGAATGGAGATGGTGCTTTGTCACATTTGCAATTTACCAATGTAAAACAACAGATAGAAGGGTCACTTACAATTAAATCTACTGTTTCATTCAACCCTGCAAATGTATTTGGCTCAATCCATAAAAGTGGGTTGTCACGCAAGTCAAGATTTTCCAAATGGGAACAATGCAAGAATAGTTTGACAGGAATGCGAGCCAAGTTATTAAATGACAGGTTCAGATGTTGCAACTGGTTCAGGTTGTAAAAAATATCTTGTGGAAGGAACTGCAATTGGTTGTGATCAATATAAAGATACCGGAGTTCAGTTTGATTTTGAAATGCGCCAGAATATATTATGGAAATGTTGTTGTGTGACAACAACAGACGTGTTACAATATTATAGCTTGTATAGTTTGTATAGCTATAACTTGCATTATAACTATAACTTTGTGCGTAACTAGGCATGTTTCTGAATAATTCACAAAAGGTGCCAGATGTTACCTCCGTAAGATGATTATTTGAAAGGTCTAAATCTCCAAAGTGTGTCAATTCACTGAATACACCAGGTGCTATTACAGTAAAATGATTATTTGAAAGGTCTAACGCTTCCAAGCTTGTCAATTCACTGAATACACCAGGTGCAATCACAGTAAGATGATTATTTGAAAGGTCTAACAAACCCAAGCTTGTCAAATTACTGAATACACTAGGAGCAATCACAGTAAGATGATTACTTGAAAGGTCTAACAAACTCAAGCTTGTCAATTCACTGAATACACCAGGTGCAATCACAGTAATATGATTATTTGACAGGTCTAACCGAGACAAGCTTGTCAAATTACCGAATACACCAGTTGCAACCCCAGTAAGATGGTTATTTGAAAGGAATAACCAATCCAGGCATGTCAAATTACTGAATACATCAGGTGCAATAACAGTAAGCTGATTATTTGAAAGGTATAAGTCTCCCAAGTTTGTTAATTCACTGAATGCACCGGATGCTATCTCGGTCAGATGATTATTTGAAAGTTTCAACAACCTCAAGCTTGTTAATTCACTGAATACACTGGGTGCTATCTCGGTCAGATGATTATTTGAAAGGTATAACTGCACCAAGCTTGTCAAATTACTGAATACACCAGGTGCAATTTCTGTAATATGATTATTTGAAAGGTTGAAAACTTTCAAGCCTGTCAATCCACTGAATGCACCATGTACAATCTCAGTAATATCATTGTCCTCTATAAATAGATACCTCAGAGATGTTAATTTATTGAAAACTCCTGGTTGGAGATCTTTAAGGCTGACATTGTTCACATGCAATCCTTGTAATACATCAGCAAACATGAATAATGCTTGTGGTCTGATGACATTCAACACACTGTCAGCCCAGCTGAGGTAGCTCACATTGGATGGGTATGGGATTGCAGTCTCAGCTATGTCTCCATTAGTACAGTGGCTCATTACTGTGGTGTTACCAAGGATGCAGGTGCAGTCTATGGCACATTGGGTCTTACATCTTGTGCCAATACCATAGGGCTCCCAAGATTGATAATGAATAAACCAATCAGTAACATTTTCCTGTTCACATGTAATGATTCTATACTCTTGAACCTCCTGAGCAATGATTTTGTTATTAAACACTGTAAAAATTAGCAGCAGCACCATCCATGCAGAGATTTCACAGTAACCATGCCAAGCCATGATGGGAGTGATAAGCAGACAAAGTAGATTGCTAATTACAAATGTTTGAAATCTTGAATACCAATGCACCTCTGTTCAATACAATACAGTGCAAATACAAGTGTGAAACGGATGTAGCTGTCAGTGTAAAGTAGATCTCACAGCACTACACATCTTAATTCTTTATTCAGTCACCTCCGGTTAGGATGTGTGTATCAACGCTGATTCTCTCACAAAATTGTTTGAATGAGTTCAACTCAGCCGCAGTTTAGCAGTCAGTGCTTTATTGGTCTAAGTACATGTAGATCTCACAAAATATTTAAGTCTTCATCAGTTTACCACTTGTGCAAACTGCTCCTCTTGTGATAATCGCCAAATGCGAAAGGGATGTAGCCGTCAGATTACAAAAATGTAATGGTTCAAGTAGATATCACAACATCCACAATAATACGTCTTCTTTCACCTCTTGTGTGTAGCAACACTGCTCATCTCAATAAAACGGCTGAAACACAGGCGTGGCAGTCAGTGATTGCATAGTAATGAGTATATTCTGTCCATGGTTGATGTAAGAAGTAATTCCATACCAGCAATTTATTCTGTTTGTCGCATTCAAGTACACTGAATCGCTGCATGACAAGGTTCTTCTGAGCATGTGCCATAGTACAAAATATGATTTACAATGAAGATGAACTTCTGAGAACTACCACTCATTCAATAAGAGTTTATCTTATGTCACACATCAGATGGGACAGCTTATAACAATGTCATTATATTACCATTAAATATCAGTTTACAGGATGTAAACAAATGAGGGATAAATTTGATTAGCTTGAGTGGATATGGACATGACACTGATCCTGTTGTTTTTGCTTTGATCTTATAAAGTTACACCTATCATCAACAAAAAAGCTGAAACTGTATACAAGTCCTGACATGGGAGGTAAGTTAGTAATAATGTATTGCCTACTGCCAATTTTTTAATCAGTGGCTATCAGCAAGCTGGCTAGATGATATTAAGATTAAGAAGTTCACTGGCATAAGCATGACAGATGCAATCATGCAACAAGGACCGCTTTTAACCTAATTCGATGGCGAGCTCTCATAAGGACCACACCTGCATATAATTATGTGTATGCTATATGACTTACGAGAGAATGATCAGCACAGTTGCATGTAAGGTACAACGATAACAAGATAATATTTTGTGAGAGAATTTAACAAATTGAGTGCAGTTTTTAATAGCTTGTCTATTCAAAAGCGTTTTGGCTTCATGAGGTCTCCCTGTTTGGGTTAGTTTTGGCTGGGATATTTCTTGCTCTTTTGGGTGGAGTAAGGCATCTTGATTTAATTGCCCAACCCTAGCCATATCTTTTTTTTTATATTTATTTATAACATTCGGCCGAAGCCAGGCTAAACCCAATAGTGCTCAGGGCTACTAAATTCAGGGATGCCATCCGGATATGACGGGACAGGGATATGGGAAGAGGACCGATTTTAGATGCAGGAGGAAAACCGGAGTACCCGGAGAAATGTCAGTAATGTCACCCTTGTGAGGTAGTAAATGTGGCATTTTTTTCCCTCAGTATTTTTGATTGGCTGCCTTACAACTTTGCCTGGCTGCTCAGGCCAATCGGATTTCTTGTTAGCTAGTGTCTGGTTTTTCGCGGGGTTATTTCTTTCCCTTTTTTCCAACATTCATTTATTATGCCTTGTTGTACGTTGTTATAGAAATAAAATTTGCTAATGCTCGATCATCTTCAAAACTGAGCCTATGGCACAGATTTCACAAAGTTCCAAAAATGCACAATAAATCTTAATATTTATAAATTTTAGGGTGTTGTGGTCGGTAAATCCCTGATAATCCTTTAATCAACATAGCTGCACATAAAAGTGTGGTTTTAGGTTAAAGTCAGCACAGTTGCACATAAAATTGTGATTTATGATTAAACTAGTGCTTTTAAAAGAATGGCGACTTGTTCAATATGAGTTGATTTGATCGCACACAGCAGGCCAGGCAGCATATAGCAATATCATAATATTAAGATGATATCATCTTACATGGTGTAAAGAAGCAACAACAAAAAGTTTTATTGGATTAGTTTGAGTGAATATGGGAATGACATTGATCCAGTTGGCATAAAGTTACACCTATCATCAACAAAAAAGCTGAAATTGTATACAAGTCCTGTCATGGGAAGTTAGCAATAATTTATTGCCTCTTGGTAAGCAGGAAAGCTGCATATAAAGATACTGATCATACAACTCTTTGACACATTTAGAAATAAATATTTTGGGACCAGGTGCTTGGGAAAATAGCCCCATTTTCATGAGCATTTGGTTGGAACCAGTGGGTTTTGTTTTCTAAATGCATAGGGCTGAAGCTAGAAATTCATATAATTTTGCATCATGCTTTATAAATGAAACAGCAATTGTATTCAACACAACCATGCCTCATCAAGAAATATGTATTGTAGCATCTTTTTATGGATATCCATCAGTATAATGCACTCATCCGACACCATGACATTTGTGGTTTGTGGTTATCGTTGCACCAAATTGCTATGCTTTTCCACATGCTGGTTTGGACCCTATGCACCGCAGCCTTATTTACCAGGTCTGCAATGTAGTCTATACCAGGGGTTTGGCAGTGAAATGCGGACCAGCCAAGTTTGCACGCTACGGGATGCTGTACAGAAGTTGCCGCAAATCACAAAATTTGACAAACATATGGGGTCCGCCACGGGGTGGTAACAGTGCACCCGGGATGCTAACAGCGCGACAGTTAGCACCCCGCCTACTCGATCAGCATCGCGTACAGTACGTGTTCACAGTGTTAATGACCGTGAGCTTGACGACAACTTCTGAATAAACTGATTCCAAGCCTTACAAAGCAGGACACGTTATGATTGTAATTTAGAGCAATTTCTCTGTATTTTCTTTCTATTTATGGATGGACCTTGGTCAGTTTTATGTAAACCAGACTAAAAACATGACAAATTCACAAATAAAGTACCTTTTCAACATTTGAAAAAATATGCATATAGCAAAAATCACATAGTGGCAGATAAGTGGCAAAAACCATATTTGCGTAAGTGTGCTGTATCATGACATGTTCATTTAACACAGTGATATGTAACTTTTGGTAATTAAATATTATTAAAAATATGATTTCACAATATCTGGGTATCTTAAACTAACTTTTATGTGTCTACTTGACGGATCATGACATGACTTATGATCACAATAAGTGACTAGTAAACAATTGCATACCTACCAACATTGAAAACCTAGAAACCAGAATAGAATTATTCAGACTGACCAATAGAGCGAAGCGAGCAGAGTGTTTTAGCGGTGGGGGTCATGGGGCTGTCTTAGGGCCCCTGCCGGTGGTCCAAGGGGCAGTGTCCCTGGAAGCTCCTAGGTTTTAAGCCATTAGCAGTGCCCAAAACAAGCTATGTTTTATAGGGTTTTACAATGTACCAATTTATACATCATAAACAGCACATACTAAGTGACTCCATGAAAATTGGGAGTAGTCGCCAGGTATGCAATTGCTATCCAATACACTTTACATAATGTGTGTTTTTCGAAATACGATCACAACAAAAATGTGCTGCAACCCCTGCCATCTATCCACCACTATGTGATGCGACCCACAGGTTTAATCTAGTTGTGATAGTCACACATACCTGAAACTTGGCGGACACTTCTTTTCTCTTCTCCTCTTCTTCCCTGGCTCGCTGCAGACTCTCATCCTGTAAAAGAGAATTGAGCGTATTCAGTCAGGTTAAAGGTCACCTGGTTGAGGTCAAATTCAGGCATCCATTTTAAACAACATGTGATATCATAATGAGGCATCAATTTTGATATTTTGTCTAGACTGTCTTTTACTGGATACATACTGAAATGGCATAATACATTGGAATGTACAATTTAGTTTGCCCAGTTGAAATGGATTGGATATAGAAAGGTAAAATCGGTACTAAAATCACAAAAGTGAAGTTTATGAAAAACAACATATCTGGTAGTATATGTGGAGAGAAATGCTATGTTTTTTCAACATTGCTGTAGTTTGGTCATGGAATGTTTTTTACCTATGGCTTAATTAGATTTCAGTGAAATGATGTCACTGGTTTAAAATACAAAATATAGCTCAATATTGAAAATAGAAGCATTTTAACCAATTTGTTTTTTGATACGTGTGGAGCACTGAAAATCACCAAGTTCATAAGTCATAAAGAAATCAGGAACCACTTATTCCCATTTATGAACATTATTTTTCTAATGTGCGCAAATCCAAAATATTTAACAATTCTGTTGATAGTAAGCTTTTCAAAATGAAGTGAATTTAAAAAAAGACATGGTGCTTGAGTGTGGTAAAAAATTCAAACACTAAAGCGTTTTCTTTTGGCTCAGAATAAAACGATTACTAATATAAGAATCCTTAGACTTCTACCTTAAGATGCACAGTGAATTTGCTTCCTACAATATTTATTTTCAGAAAAAAATAATTTTGAATGAGGCTACCTGCATCAAACTTGAGGACAGATTTTGTCAAAACATTGTGTAGCCTTTTATGGTTCGGACAATCTGTGAGAGGCAAGGATTATTTTGGACCCAAAATCAAATGTGAGTTAAGGCTTTTTGGTTCTCAACCCTCGATACTCACCTTAATTGTTTTATTGTGACGCTGCAACTCCCTACACAAGCTCTCTAGCTTGCTCTTGGCTAACAGCGCCCTCCCGTGCTCGCTCTGGAGGTGGTCACGTTCTCGTTGCAATTGGGTTAGTTGCTTCTGCTGAACCTTCACCTCTCGTTGCTGGGCTTTGGTTTCTCCAAGCTGTGAAAGAAACAAAAACAAAACAGTGTGCAGGTTTTTTGCCAGTTGATTTTGCCAGTTCATGTTAGATTATTTGACACAGCATGCAGCAGCTCATCAAAAATGTGAGACAGTTGATATTGACCTTCATCTCTGTTCATGGTGGCACCCCTTCTCTTTCTTATCTCTATAACCTCCTTGACCCAACGTTTATATGTCTTGTTCTGTGACTCACTTCTTCCCCCCCACCAATGACATGCTTTTTTTCAGCGTATCAAACATTTTCGAAATGTACACAGTAAGTGTGATTTAGTGGATCAAAAATAAGAACCTTGATTGACTTTATCTACCAATCCTGAGGAGTTTATTCTTTAATCATATGTTCTGCATCTTTATCCTGATGAACTTATTCTTCAATCATGGTCTTTCTCCATAGTTGGCAGTGGTGATACAAACCCACCCTTTTTATTTTATACCCTTTATACAAAAACTCGGAAACCCACCCTTTCTAAGCGTAGTTACTGATCATAGATAAGTGGTTATGGTGGTCCAAGAGGTGCAGATTTGCATGCAAAGAGAATTACATAAGTTTTAAATGACCAAACAGAATCAGATTTCAATTTTTTTTGTGTTTCATTTAGTGTCATTCAATTGGAAATTACAGTAAGCTTTCAGATTGCAATTGTTGATTTCTAAACCCACCCTTTTTTATCAGTGACCACACTTTATATTTGGACACACATTTTAACCAGAAATTTTTCAAACCCACCCTTTTAAGCATTTTGTGGACCCCTTAAACCACCCTTTCTAAAGCGTGGGTTACCAACAGTGTTCTCATACACCGACTTACCAATTCTGCATATTTTTTGCATAGTGCAGCGATCTTCTCCTCTGGTGTTTCCAAACCATTCAGTGCTTGTAGAATTGCCCTGCTCATATGTTCTGCATCTTTACCTAGATAGAAAGACATCAACAGAGGGGGTTACCATACAAACTGAAACAGCCAAAGGCATTCATACACCCAGAATATTGCTTGAGCAGAGATGACACAGTAACATTCTGCAATCAGATTGCCAATATCAGTGGTGTGAGTGACCTCGGATCAGAAACGGAGAAATTCTCTACTCTCTAACTAATTCTGTGTTGAAACACTGCTCTCCATGCATGATGCCCAAGGGCCACGGTAGGGTGTACAAACAACCTGGTGTTACCCTGAATGGATAATTGAATATGCATTTTGTCAGGGATTGAACCAGGGCCTCTTGCATCAGAGACAAAGACTTTAACCACTGGACCACACCACTAACACTTTCTAGCAGTGACACTCCCACATTCCCAGTAAGTAGTGTTCGGTGTTTGCCTGCACAGGGATAGTCATTACAATTAGGGTCTGATGATTTTCCCCTAGTAGACTCTCACTTCCACATCTGTTTTTTCAAGTGATTAGGCTTTGGGCCCTGCAATAAGTTGCAGCCACACTGGGGATGGCTACACACTGGTAAATAGATACAGGCCCTTAGGAAAACTGCCATCTCTGTCTAGTGTATCCAACCATTTACCTTTCTTCCTTCTGCTCTTTCCTTCTTTCACTGATTTCTTCACTTCATCCGCTTTCCCCTCGGCCTCTTCTCTTGGCGGCTGCTCTTCCTGACTCTTCTCACTATCCGCAGGGGTGTCCGTATCCCCTTCTTTCTCATCCCCTTCCATTATCCCATTGACTGGACCAGGATCAGACTCATCCTCTGGAGTGGTCTCCCCTTTGGTTGGAATGGTATCTTCCTCCATGGGGTTCTGGTTGGTGGTGTCTTCTGTAGAGGGTGGGTCCTTGGTGGGTGACGGCGTTGGTTCAGTAGGTTTGTCCAAGTCAACATTCTGAATTAATTACAAAATATAACACACAAATGTTTAGAAAACTGTTCTCTCAATCCACAAAGCGTTTCTACCAAAATACAGCATTCTAGTATCAAATATCAGATGAATGGTCAAAGGTTCAATTTGGTGATTTCCGTCATTCCATGATTGCACATTAGTCTTAAAATTCGTAATGAGAAAACCAACAAAATGCTCATACCACATCCACTTCCACCGTGCATGGAAAACTTAATCTCAATATTGATTTAACCCCCTGAGCACTACCTGCAGATCTAACATTGCCACTGATTGGTCAATTACATTATATCTTCACTTTAATCACCAATCATAATGGAGCTTTGCAAATAATTCACCCCAATTTTTTGTGTGGTGAAATTATTCTAACAATGTTGCTGATTGGTCCAATTGATAATGAAAACTTCTTTTTGGCCAAGCAGGTAGTTCTCATGGGGTTAAGCGCACAGGGTGATGATTAGGTTACAGGTCGATAGTCTGCAGGGTCATTAGTCCTAAAAAACAATAAAAGTATTATAAACCCTAATTTTGACCCTAAACTTCACCTAATCCTAACCTATTGACCCTTTGCATGGTCATCTCATTGTGTGTGCATTCGCCTGTCAAATATGTGCTTGAAGGGGGTAGTACACCCCTGCCCAATTTTGATCCTATTTTTGCACTTTTCTCAAAAATTTTAGCACATTGGTGACAAGTAAGACATGAATATTATAGGGGCAAGGACTACAACTACTGTACTGAAAATTCAGCAACTCAAAGCAAATAGTTATTGATTTATTGATCAAATATTGGTTTTCCCTCATTTTTGGCTGTAACTCCACAACTGTTGTCTGTGCTGAAACAATTTCCAGTCCTTGCCCCTATAATATACATATCTCACTTGTCCCCAATGCGCTATATTTTTTGAGAAAAATGCAAAAATGGGCACAAAATTGGGCAGGGGTGTAGTACCCCCTTAAGTACCGCATGCGCTTTGCAAAAGCCTTCTGGCGCGTTGCTAGAAAAGAGAGAAAAATAAAAATGCACTTTTTGCACATGCATTTGCAGGGAGAACCTTGTTTCAGTAGCAAGATGGCGGATCCGTGCAAAGGGTGAATAACCTAAGCTCTATAATCCTAAACACAACCCTGACTCTAATCCTAACTCTGACCTAACTCCTAACATTAACCTTAATACTAGCACTACATTTTATAACCCTAATCCTAACCTAAATTGCCCTAAACCCTAACTATAATCATTTTCGGACTAATGACCCTTCAGACCAATGGGCTGTTTCCTATTAAAATATGGTACATGTAAACAGCTTTGTTAGTTTTTGTTACACCACAAGAAACCATTTATTCAGCAAGGGAATGCAGGAGAAATTGTTAAGAGTTAGGACTACAGACTACTACAGTAATCCACAAACACCCAACGTCTCGGTATCACCTGATTATGAATATGAGTGCCGATCGTTCTATGAAGTGCGACAGACGATACTGCTATGCACATATCGAGTATTTTATGGTAGTTTGTGTAAACGCGAAGACACACAATGCTGGTGTGATTGTTAAACACACACAATCAAATCGAACGATTGGCCCTCATGAATATGCAAGAATTCACAGCATACAAAGCACAGGGACTTTGACTCTTGATGATGGATAGTCTGTAGTAGTCTGTGGTTAGGACCAACAAGCAAAGTATTTGCAAGCCTTACCAAGTCCTGAGTGAACTCAAGCAGCCCAGAAGTGTTAGCACTGGAACCTTGCTCTTCCTCCTGGTTCTCTTGCAGTGGCTACACACAGGGAGAAAAATGGAATAGCAAGGAATGCTTGGGTAACTAAACGGGGATATCTACTCAAAAGATCCACATTAAAGGAAATATTAATGATACCCATGAAACTACACTATACCAGGCTTCCCGTTAGTGTGCGTCATTGCGTCCAGACACACATTTCACCAATTTGGACGCAAAGTTTCAGATGGCCGGTCGTATTTTGCGTCCATCTGACATGCATGTGGATGCAGACAAAACTTCGAAATTTAATTATTAATTGATGATAAAATTAAGAAATTTCCATTCTTTTATATAAATTTTCTAAAATAATAAAAGCCCCAAAATTTAACCAACCTGCTAAAAATTCAAGTAAATTCTGCAATATTTGTAAATGCAACGTCAGGAAATCTTTTTGCATGCTTTCCGTAACGTGGGTTTGATGGGGAAATCCCCCACTTGATGAAATTTGCTTTGTTTACTGGTGTGTCGGACTGACAACGTGCGGTTAATGTTTATTTAATTATTTATTACAACCTGACAATATTCAGAATTTAATGTTTTAAGTTTATTTTCTCATCAATAATCTACCTTTCCTTTATTATTGTTACGATGAATGAAAGCAATTTTAAAGACAAAATCAAAATGATAACTTTTTATTTATTTATTGTGGCAGCATTCACTCGGTCGGACATCCGGGAACTAAGGCTGGCATTTTCGGGCGGGCTAGCGGGTACCCGCCCGAGATTGATAATTTGTATTCATGTCATAGTCTATTAAGGATTTCAAAATGCATTGAATTTGAATGCATTTTGAAATAATTAATAGAGTATGACATGAATACAAAGTATCAATTTTCATATTAAAATACAAAATATCTTGAATTTTTTTTTTTTTTTAGGTCAACCATGAATGATCCTAGCATTTAGGTCTAGGTCCAGGGACACTACAAAACCGAAAAAATAAAGCATGTTTTTGCATATTATGTTTCTGACCATGTTTCGGACCAAAACTGACACAGAAATGAGAAAATTTATTATAGCGACTGGAGATGGAATATCATGAAAAATGCATCTTTATTTTTATTTGAACGATCGATGTTTGATGAGGTGTAGACCACGGGGTACGTGTAACAAGGGATTGCCGGCCGTTCTGATCATGGCATGCCACAGCGTTTCCCGGTATGATTGATCATGAATTTCAGATGGACGCATAAACATTTGTCTGGACGCAAGTTTTTGCAACCTTGTCATCATATGGACGCACATTTTTTAACCCTTAACGGGAAACCTGCACTATACTGTATAGTCCGTATTCTCTTTAATTAAAAAAATAAAGCTCCCTGGGGCAATGCATTTTCCAAAATGGAAAATTGAAGGTCTTTTTTGCAATTTTTGCCATTAAATTCATTGTTATATAGTGTCTCATCTCAAGTTGAGAGTAACGCCAAGTTGGATTTTGCAGTGGCAGATTCGAATCAGTGCGTTTAAGCGGTTGTGTGGCCAGCGTATGGACAAATAGCCCTTCCATGCATGTGTGTACGCCTCACGGGATTAGGTCAGCACGCGCGATTCAAATCTGCTACTGTGAAATCAAAACATTTTGATATTATATGTTAGAGTTAGCGAATTATTGACAGTGGACTGTGTGATTTATTAAATCATACAATGTGGGTGTTAGTTACCCGACAGTTCTTGCAATATAATACATGGACCCCGAGTTCTCTATCAGAACTTCCAGAAGTCAGTTTGAACTGAAATTCACAAGGTAACAGCCTAACAGGCCAGGGTTTTCGCTACCTCGAGTTGAGTGCCGGTCAGTGCCAGTTACACCCGACCGGCTCATTCACCCAGGCTTGTTGCCTTTGTTATTGCCATCACTGTTGTATTATGGCAAGGAATTTCGGTCAAAATGACTTCTGAAAAACAAACCAAAGATCCATGTATTGGTAGTTATCAACATGCATGCCGTAAACTATATTATGATAAAACTAAAAAGTTGAATGGATAGGAAACTAGCTATGTGTAGGGGAGATTGGGGTTAGTTGAAACATTTTTCACAAAATCGTCTTTTTAACGCAAACCGATTACTTTCAAGAAACACTAACCATATCAGTATAAACATATACATACATGCTACAAATACAGCCTTAAATTTTATTGGACCTGCTTATGATTATTCATATAATCCAATTTGAAAATTTGAAAAAAGTGTTTCAACTAACCCCACCCCTGGGGTAAGTTGAAACATAGGGTGGGGTTAGTTGAAACATGGCTTGTAAAAATTTCAAAATAATTATTATTGTGTTGTTAGGGTTATACTTCCCTTGAAGACACCCTTTAACATACAATCAGTGTGAAAAAATGAATAAATAAATATGTGGGAGCGCGGGTCAAAACTTTGGACACAAGGTGACGAGTGTCACCATGGACAAAAATATGAGAAGCCTAAAATATTATAAAAAGTACTTTCTGTGTGCACTTTTTGCTTGTATTATTGCTTTTTAACCATATTAAAGCAATATTGAAGAAATAGTGAACATGTTACAAATTTTAAAAAGTCAAATTTTTAACCATATTTTTCTATGCGATTTTCACGTTTCAACTAACCCCACCTCAAAAGTTTCAACTAACCCCGATGCCTATTTTTACATTTCAAAGTTCATTACACAAAATAAGAAATACAATAAAACTTTTATTTAACATTATTCTGGGACTTACTACTAGTGCTTATGATACTCAAAAAATAATCCCTGAATCTTCAAACAACATGGAGATAACGCATCTTTTCTGAGGGGTATAAAATTAGTCAGCAAGTCAAAAACAGATATTCCTTTCCCAAGCCAACACTGGTGGGGCATCAGTGCTGTTGCTAATTTGGTGGATGACCCTTACTAATACCTATTACTAGGTGCCAACATTTTACCAAATTAATTTTTTGTGTCAGAAAAAAATACAATGTTTCAACTTACCCAGTGTTCCAACTAACCCCAATCTCCCCTACTATTTGTATTATATCTCCTATAAAGGGTCAGTTTTAGCATTAAATTAAAACATAGATCCAGGGTGGGGTGGGGTGGGGTGGGGGAGTTGAGGGGAAGGTCCATGCAATAATCCTTGACATGTTACGCAAATTATGCATGTTTATATTCAAATTTTAGCTGTAGAAATTACATGTTTTTAGACCAAATCAACCTTAATATATTTGGCCATTTTAACCGTAGAAATTACATGTTTTCAGGGATTTTGCGCACATTTGTTTCAGTTTTGTCGTTTAGCAAATTCTTGTGCGTGAAGTGCACAATTTGTTCAGGAAAGTTGTTCTTGTGAGTTATTCCCTTCTTCACACATTTTACACCAACTTTCGGGTACCGTTATAATATGTTTTATAAACTGTGAAAATGAATTTCCTACCGAATCCATTTCTCTCTTCAAGAATTCATTAAGTGTAGCAGACATTGTTTCCATTTGTTCCTGTCCCTCGTTGGTGGGTGCTTCTGTCACCACCTGCAATGCAAAAATAAATTTGAGAGGCACTAAAAATCAATATTCCCTAGATACTTTAACCATATTCAACTCAGCCGTATTCACCACCATCCCGACATTACTTTGTTTGAATTGCAATATCTCAAGAAGATAACAACATTTGTTTCAGTTTAAACAACCAAAATGAGAAAAGCTATGGATGGCTGCTATACCCGTCTCTTGCGGAAGGCGCTAGATATCTCATCGGACACACACCACCAACAAAGAAATGTATGGGAATCTGTTACCAATCTCTGAGAGGCTCAGGATTTAGAAGGTTAAAGTTTGCAGGGCACTGTTCAAGAAGCGAAGAGGAAGCAGCTTCAATTGTTTGTATGTGGCAGCCCAAAGATGGAAAGCGAACAAGAGGTCCACCCAAGAAGGATTATATCAAGATGTTGGCAGATGATACGGGATTAACAGGCCCAGACTGAGAGACATCAAAAATTGTATGCTAGACAGAGCAGTTTGGAGAGCCATTATGGGAGTCTGACTACAAGAGTCAACATACATGTATAAGCAAGTGTTAAGTAAGCATCTCAAGAAGGAAATGTAGTGTAAAGTTGTTACTTTCCAAAATGTTAGCTAGATAAATTAGCAACAAAATGAGACCAAAACTAGAACTTTCAGTACCCCTCTCCATTCTTGAGATCTGGTAGAGAATATCCTTAAAAAAGGTACGGGATTAACAGGCCCAGACTGAGAGACATCAAAAATTGTATGCTAGACAGAGCAGTTTGGAGAGCCATTAGGCTAATGAAAGTTGATCCCCAGTTTCCCGTTACATAGTTTTTCATGACTGGGTAGGTGACTGTTTCATTATTCATTATTCATTATTTTCAAACTTTCGTTATCGGTGCAAAGTTAATTACGGAATGCTATGCTTTGAGGCCCAAATAAAATAATAAAGTATAGTTAGTAATGACCATGCTTCACTTCAAAACAAATTTTAATTAAGCACATCTTCTTTGGAATCTTCAAATTAACCTATAGGTTGTGCAACATATGAAAGCACCAGAAGTCCATGATAGTCTTTGGAGAACCACTTTTCCATATAAATACACGGTGTCTGTGTGTTCTATTGCACACTACTTTTTACAAACCAAACTTACTCTCCACTAGCACATCTTTGGAAGCAATATTTATACGGAAATTAGTTTGTCTACTTGCACAAACTGGAGGTTGCTGGTAAAAATCATCACAGGGTGCACATGTTAATAATAAAACAACCATGCAAGAAATTGACAAATAAATCATTTTATTTATAAGTTTATTTTATTAAATACATAAATATTTGTAAGAAAAGCAGAATAAATTTGACTTCAAATTTTGTTTATTTTATTTATTTTGATGTTGTCTATATATAGCGCTACATAGTGCACGGTAGAAATGCTTTCATATTTGTTCATACGCTGGTTCCCGCGAACTTGGCTGCCTCTCTTTGTGTTCGGTCTATCCATTTAGTGGTAGGAGAAACTTAGATGCAGGGAATTCCTAGTCTCCAGTAAATGCGACCTACGATATCGCCATTTTACCACGTAGTTTAACCCAGCGTTTGCAAAGACTATTCGGGCCGGTCAGGGTCGGCGTAAAAGTGCTTAAAATACGTGTCGGACGTGAAAGATGACATTAAAACTATCCTTTTTTTCTTAAAAACTTGAAAAAATGTGAAATAATGAAATAATGGAAAATAATGAAATATTTGATCGGCATTTTTTTCTGACCGGAGTCGGGTAACGGGAAACTGGGAGTCAACTTTCATTAGCCTTATGGGAGTCTGACTACAAGAGTCAACATACATGTATAAGCAAGTGTTAAGTAAGCATCTCAAGAAGGAAATGTAGTGTAAAGTTGTTACTTTCCAAAATGTTAGCTAGATAAATTAGCAACAAAATGAGACCAAAACTAGAACTTTCAGTACCCCTCTCCATTCTTGAGATCTGGTAGAGAATATCCTTAAAAAAAGGTAAAAATGTAACACTGCCACATTTTCCCCAATTCATGACACATGACCACACAATAAAAAAATTTGACAATGATTTTTGCTATTTTTATAACAAAATTGTCACTGAAGGGTTGGAAAATACACGCTAATATAAATGCATCAACCCGCAAGTTAAATGAACGCGTCCGAAAGCAATGCGAGTAGTACACAGAGTTTGTGCCTGTGCATTATAAACAATCAATGCATGGTTTGCATTTTTCTAACACTTGCTCTCCAGGATTGGTTCTTGCCATTTACATGTGTATGATGTAAGAGTGTATGAAATTAAAGTATTTAATATGTTATTCAGCAATCCTCAATTGGTTTTTAATTATTGTTGATGGAATAAATCGCATTGCGATTGGTTTAGGGCGATTTCACAAAAGGTCATTAGTTCAAATCTGCCTCCAAAAGACATGATGCGGTACAATTCCCGAATAGGGTGCAACTTGCTAGACTTGAGTCCAGTCCTCGTTTATGGAGTTTAGGGTTAGGGTTTAGGGTTGGGGTAGGGCAGTCTTGTAATAAGACTAGTACTAGTAGAGTTGCACCCTATTTGGCAATCGCTCCCATGATGCATGGAACAAGTAAAATGCAAATGTCAATCAATATCACTTCAACTGGGGATTTCTTTTGTGCTTTATTGGACATGCTGCAGGCAGATTTGTCTACATTTCCTGAAATCACCCTAGATTACGAACATGACAAAACGAGAACTCAGTAATCGCATGGCATTTATAGGATTGCTAATTTATTTGGTTGAAATTGATCAAAGTCGGTCAAACCCATGGCCATGCCATGCCATGAAACTCATTGCGCAGTAAAATGCGCACAGTACACCACAATCCTATAATAATGCATCTTGTTTCTTGTTCATGTGTTCCACTAAGGAATGTTGTATAGTATAAAAGAAGAACTATCCATGCACCATGCCATGATCCCCAATGGAAAGTGCTCCCGTACTGATTAGCAATGCATGCCATGGATGGTGCCGAACCTGCACGTCAACAGCCGCTTCCGGGGCGTTTTGTGCAGCAACCACATCAAGATCAAGATCAAGAACTAGTCCAAAAGCATGAAAACCAAACATGCAAAAGATTGAATTTTAATAGAAATAGAATTGACACTTGTCATGATTGTCGATGTCAAATATTTTCCATTTGCCTGATTTTCTTTCTTGACTGTCTTTACATAAATTTTGATCCACAATTCACTGCAGCAATTTGTTTAGAGTTCGGACGATTAAAAATAAAATATTTCACACTATTCATCTGCTTTTACCAAACACAAGCAATGATATCAATAACATGTTACATGATCACAGACAGAACGAAAACACGATAACAATTTTTGTTATTACTCATGTGCGTGTGGTTTGCCATACATGGCAATGCATTTTTCATTCCAAAAATGGACTGATCACGCAGTCGCATATCACGGCGTTCAAATGCCAATCGAAGACTGCCAGTCAACTCTCTCTTTATCGGGAAAAACTCAATCGATGTGTAAGATATTTTACTACAACTTGGCTACACTTTCTCCAAGTAAATGTGTTTCCTACTCTTTATTTTTGCGTTTATTTACCTGTTCAGCTGAGCGAGCGATCTCGTCCATGCTCTCCGCCATCACTGTGGGAGGAACTAGAAGCACCTCAATTTACCATTTTCTTTTAAAATTATCAAAATGAGATCCAACTTGTATTTTAAACTAAAAACAGTGATTGATTGTGTAAAACTTGCAATCAAGATTACTTAGAATATTTTGCTTGATTTCTTTATCTCTTTTTTGAGTGTGCAATTTATAATTATACTTTGCCATATCTTAGAAACACCAAAAGTAAAACGCCCTCTATTGTCAATTAAGATTTTTTTTTACTGAAAGGCCAGACGGCTACAGACAGCCACCTCAGTGTTGGAGGTGTGTGTCATCCCTCTGGCTCTGGCTTGACACTTTTGACAAGGGGATGACACTCTTATTCACATTTTCATTTTACAACGCAAACCTATATCGAATCCCGGTGGTTTGCGAATAATGAACTGGCCGCATCCCAGATCAATTAAACCCTGGTATGAATTATTTATTACCTTTCGCCACGATCCGTTTTGCAATAACATAAAAGCACTTCAAATAACAGCCCGTTGAGTTCAATGAACTACGCCCTGAAACCGATGGAGAAGTGCCCCGTAAAGAAGCTCTCCCATTGACCTCTATACAGGTCAGTGAGCTCTCCATACACAAATGAACAAGTACAATAGGACAAGGCCAGCACCTATGACCTGCTTAGTGACATGTTATGAGTCTTCTAAAGCTTAATATCTTGAAGATTAGTATTCGTTTGTACATATGGACTGCGCATTTATGATGCAAAATATTTGTTCTTATATAAAATTACAAAATATTGGTATTATGACACACGGTATAGGTGATATAAAACGACTAATAAAATCATGTCATCATGGCGTCATGTCAAAGGTTCATTATATCCCGTATGTTTGTCTAAATTAATTAATATTTTCAGAACAATTTCTACACCCATTTAATATGTACTCAGGTGGAACCTGACTTTTTTTAATTTTCATTTCTTTTTTATGTAACAAATTCAGGTTTTTCCATTGCGCGGGGCCGCCGGGCAATACAAATGTAATGCTAACATTGAATAAACGCGGAATTAAGAATATGCGTTTCTAGTATATACAGCGTCTGACTCTACCTGAGGACCTAGCCTGAGTCCCATGGGCTCCAAGAATGGCTCTCCATACACAAATGAACAAATACAATGAAGGGTCGCCATTGCTCTCCATACACAAATGAACAAATACAATGGAGAGTCCGACTGCCATGCAAATTAGCCAAGTGTCCTCTCAAGGTATGCTCAAGGGGGTGACACACGGTGACACTAAATTCACGGTTGTTCTATTAGCAACGCAAAATCTATGAAAAATTCAGCTGGTTTACTAGCTAGAAAGTGAGGCCAGTTATCGATCCGTTATAGCTCGTTATGAATAATTCATGTTCGACCCCTTGGAACATGTTAATTGAGTTTGGCAAATAACAACGTTGTTATTTTTGCGAACTTTTCCTGTTCAATGAGAGTATAGCGCGCCCCCAATACATCTGGGCACAAAACAGGCGAAAACGATCCAGTTTAATGAAATGGCGGACGGGTATTCCCATCAGGCACCAGTGATATGTTTTTTCAAAGAAAGTCTACTAATTTGATATGAAATGACATTTTGCAATAGCAAAGTCAAAATTAGGACTTGCTGTCAATAATATGAAGGAAATATGTGACAGAGGCAAGGTGGGAAATACAAGTAGTATTTAAGTTATAATAACCTTTGATACGCGACCTGACCTTCCATCATGGCGCCTTATTCGTCTTTATGTATTTCTATTATGCTCTCAAGTAAAATAAAATACCACTCTGCTCTGAGCAGACAATGTTACTTGGCTCCCAGCATGAATTATTGATTTTATACGGAAGTAAAGAAATGCACAGTGTATGTGCATGATGTGCAAGCATACTCCAAATATTTACGGTAAATCTGAATAGTGCTCACATGTTAACATATCATGTGCTCGGGAAATCACGTGGCAACATTTTAAGATTTCAGGCTTGTTTACTAGTTAATTGCCATTTGTACTCTTTATTATTTATCTTTGTTAATTAACATATATTTTAAATGCTGATAAATCGTGGTTGGCTACCCATGATATCTGTTAAATTCAATGTTTTATGAATATAATTCTACCACGCAGAGGGGGGTCACGCAGCAGAATTTCACATCACCTGACTTAGCTACATTTCGAAGCTCTGCTCTTCAAATTCATGTAAATTTCAAAGTTTATACATTTAATATGATACTAATTTTTTTTTATATTTAACTGGTACACGAAATATACTAGCTTATTACATATACAGAAAGGTGATTATCAGCCTTCACTCAGCAAATTGACATGCCCGGCATATGCAGCCATTCTCCGTCTGGATAACATGACTGTCGCCCTCAATACGTCTGGGCGCAAATTTAAATAACAATACGCTATTTACATATCAATGCGGCCTCATGCTAATTAAAGCTGCCCCATCCAGGAGTTCATCTATGGTATGCTCTGTGCTTTTGATGTCACATTGCACAGGCTGATCAGTGTCTCATATCAGACTCATGTGATTCTAAAGGATTCGTTGGAATGAGATTTCAAACTTTTTTCAGAGAGAATATCAATTTTTTTTCTTCAATTGGAAAGGACTGTCCCTATGCAGTACCGTAAAATGGGGGTAACTTTGGGCACTTTTTTAAACCACAACCAATAATATTTCTAATTATCTCTTTTTTATGACATTAGGGTTCCCTTCTACACCTTGAAGTGGAAAAAGATTTTTTAATAATTTTGTAAGGGTGCCCTAGGGGTTTAAAATAGCCTGACCAAAGTTACCCCGCATTTGGGGCAACTTTGGTACATTCCATGAAGGAAAAAGAAAATCAAAAAAATTGATCTTCGCTGTATATGGGCAAGTTGGTGTTTTTTGTGACATTTGACCCATTGCAAAATTAATCAAGCACACATTTTTGCTCACAAATATCGATTTTTATTTTTCTGAAAAAAATGTTTAAAAAAATTTCCGATTTTTTAAGGAAATTAGACATAAGCGACTATTATTTCTTCCAAATATATTTCTTAACAAATTGACACCACATATGACTAAAAACAATATTGCTGTACGAAAATATGACCATTTAAAAAAATATATTTGACCGACCAAAGTTACCCCGCTGACCGAAGTTACCCCATTTTACGGTACGGTACCGTAATGGGGTAATTGGGCAAGTTTTCAGAGTTTTAAACCACTGCTCGGGCCACTGCTTCCCAACAAAACCAATTATCATTATTTTTTATGACATTAGGGTTCCCTTCTACACCTTGAAGTTGAAAAATGATTTTTTAATAGGGCTATTTTTTAAGGTTGCCCTAGTTGTTAAAAATAGCCTGACAAAAGTTACCCCGCATTAGGGGCAACTTTGCTGAATTTTTTTGTAATTGATCTTCGCTATATATGGGCAAGTTGTTGTGACATTTGACGACTTCCCGGGGACGACTTGCAAAATTAATTAAGCACACATCCTTATTCACAAATATCGATCTTTATTTTTTCTGAAAAAAATGTAAACAATGCTCATTTTTGGTCAAAAATCCCAATTATTTAGTCAATTTTGAGGAAATTGGACATGAGAGACTATTGTAAAAACAATATTGTTGTTTGGAAATATGACCATTTGGAAAAAAAAATTGACCGACCATGTACCAAAGTTACCCCGCTGACCGAAGTTACCCTAAAGATTTGCCCAGCTTCGTGAGTTAATACATTTTTGCCCCCTGTACTACTGTACTGTATGTTTTGTGTGTCCTTTTTTTTCAGGATCGTAGGGTTCAAATCTCGGCAGACAAAATATTTGAATTCAGCATGCCCGAATTAACCAAATAATTTGGTTGCCAGATATTACCGTAAAATGGGGGTAACTTCGGTCAGCGGGGTAACTTTGGTCGGTCAAATATATTTTTTTAAATTGTCATATTTTCGTACAGCAATATTGTTTTAGTCATATTTGATATCAATTTGTTAAGAAATATATTTGGAAGAAATAATAGTCGCTCATGTCCAATTTCCTCGAAATTTACGAAAAAAATCAGGATTTTTGACCTAAATTGAGCATTTGTTTACATTTTTTCAGAAAAAATAAAATTCGATATTTGTGAGCAAGGATGTGTGCTTGATTAATTTTGCAAGGGGTCAAATGTCACAAAAAATAACAACTTGCCCATATACAGTGAAGATCATTTTTTCCCCTTCATGGAATGTAATACTCTGACCAAAATACGAAGTTGCCCCAAATGCGGGGTAACTTTGGTCAGACTATTTTTAACCCCAAGGGCACCCTTACAAAATTATTAAAAAATCTTTTTCAACTTCAAGGTGTAGAAGGGAACCCTAATGTCACAAAAAAGAGATACATGTAATTAGAAACGTAATGGGTTTTGTTTGGAAGCAGTGGTTTAAAAACTCTGAAAAGTGCCCAAAGTTACCCCATTTTACGGTATATCATGGAAATTTGCCACACATATTTCCAAAACATAACCAAATTATATAACTTAGGGCTTGAGATACGTTTTTAGATAACCTCAACACGGGACTCTCACCTTTTTGACAGGTTGGTCATGAATATAGCAGGCATGAGATCGAGAATACACATTCATGAAACAAGGCGGTTCTCGAACCACGAGTCTCGCCTGCTTTTGTGACCGCCTGCTTTTGCGATAACTGTTGGTAGAGAGGTAAATGAATTTGGCGGTTATCGGCTGGGCACGATTATCTGGCTGATGGTAACTGTACTGTACCCACCAAGTTTCATGCCCATGCAACAGTTTTTACTAATATGACCTCAGATGACCCCAGGTGGCCCTGAAATGACCTAAAATTTTGGCTCTAAATGTTGACTGTACCCTCGTGCTAAGTTTCATGCCCATACGAGTTTTTACTAATTTGACCTCAGATGACCCCTGGTGGCCTCGAAATGACCTTCCAAAAATTTGGCTATAAATGTTGACTGTACCCATCAAGTTTCATGCCCATACGACAGTTTTTACTAATTTGACCTCAGTTGACCCCTGGTGACTCCGAAATTACCTTCCAAATATTTGGTTTTAAATATTGACTGTACCCACCAAGTTTCATGCCCATACAACAGTTTTTACTAATTTGACCTCAGATGACCCCTGGTGACCCCAAAATGACCTTCCAAAAATTTGACTTTAAATGTTGACTGTGTACCCACTAAGTTTAATGCCCATCCGACAGTTTTACTAATTTGACCTCAGATGACCCCTGGTAACCTCAAAATGACCTTCCAAAAATTTGGCTTTAAATGTTGACTGTACCCACCAAGTTTCATGCCCATACGACAGTTTTCACTAATTTGACCTCAGATGACCCCTGGTGACCCCAAAATGACCTTCCAAAAATTTGGCTTTAAATGTTGACTGTACCCACCAAGTTTCATGCCCATACGGCAGTTTTTACTAATTTGACCTCAGATGACCCCTGGTGACCCCAAAATGAACTTCCAAAAATTTGGCTTGAAATGTTGACTGTACCCATCAAGTTTCATGCCCATACGACAGTTTTAATAACTTGACCTCAGATGACCCTGAGTGACCTCGGATGACCCCGTAATGACCTTCCAAAATTTGGCAAAACCAAACAACTATTTCATCAAAGTAATAAATCAAAACAGAAAGATGCTTCCTTTACGAGTTATCACTCATTGAAAGTGCTACTTTGCTATAGTTTACATGGAAAGCGACTATCTTAAAGTCGTTATATTTCGTTAATTACATGACCGATCAAGCTGTTATTTGGATATGTGATGCACAGTTGAAAATTAATTATTAAAAGATTTGGTGACCTCAGTTGACTTTTGACCTTGTATGTGACCTTTGACCTCACGAAATTGGATAAAGTATGTTGCGCTGAAAAATCAAATTTGGCAATACCAAAGAACTATTTCATGAAATAAATCAAAACAGAAAGATGCTTCCTTTACGAGTTATCACTCATTGAAAGTGCTACTTTGCTATACTTTACATGGAAAGCGACTATCTTAAAGTCGTCATATTTCCTTAATTACATGATCGATCAAGCTGTTAGTTGGATATGTGATGCACAGTTGAAAATCAGTTATTAAAAGATTTGGTGACCTCAGTTGACTTTTGACCTTGTATGTGACCTTTGACCTCACGAAATTGGGTAAAGTATGTTGCGCTGAAAATCTAATCAGGTCGAGTACCACTGGCCACACAACTCCCCACCAAGTTACGTCACTGTACCCCATACGGATCTCCAGATAATCTGTTCATAAGGTATATTTTGCTTATTACGCATATATTATGCAAATTAGGTACTTAATTACCATATTTTACGCTCAAAATCTAATCAGGTCAAGAACCTCTGGCCCCACTACTCCTCACCAAGTTACGTCACTGTACCCCATACGGATCTCCAGATAAGCTGTTCACAAGGGTTTTTTGCTTGATATGCATCAAATACGCATAAATTATGCAACTTAGGTACTTAATTACCATATTTTGCGCTGAAAATCAAATCGGGTTGAGATCCTCTGGTCATACTACCCCCTACCACGTTATGTTGACCGTACCCACCAAGTTTCGTGCCCATACGGCAGTTTTTAGTCATTTGACCTCAGATGCCCCCTGGATGACCTCGGGTGACCTTGACGCACTAACCAATACAAACTTGTTCTGTCTGGGGTGAAGATGCACCCACCCACCAAGTTTGAAGAACGTGCGACCCCTAGTCTCCGAGAAAATAGGTTTTTGCATTTAATGCATAAATTATGCAAATTAGGTACTTGATTACCATATTTTGCGCTGAAAATCAAATCGGGTTGAGATCCTCTGGTCATACTACCCCCTACCACGTTTCATCATCATAGGGCTTATGGATCTTACGGATCCCCAGATACAGCTCCATAAGGCGGATTTCTTCAGATTTCCAACCATATTTGTAGAATCGTTCCGCATAAATTATGCAAATTAACAACTAAATGGGCATACTTTTCGCCGAAAAACTAATCAGGTGATCAGCAGGTGTGTATCATTCCTGTCACCAGGTTTCGTTACCATGCGCCCGACGGATCTTGAGATAGTCTGTCCACAAACTCCGCTATCAATTTGCGCTGATTTTAGCATAATTATGCAAATTAGCTATGTTAATTTGCATATTTTTCACCGAAAACATACGGTTACGGAGCAAACTTGGATACCCTTCCTCCCACCAAGTAGCGTCGCCGTAAGTCTTACGGTTCCCCAGATACAGCTCCGGACGGACGGACACACATACATCCACACCCCCACCCCCACATCCACACACACACACGGACGGACAGACAGAAATAGTGATTACTAAGTCCCATCCTGAACAAAGTTCAGGCGAGACAAAAACCTGGAAAAGCGCGTAAAATTAGACAAAAACACCTGAAAATAAATAAAATTGCGTGAATTTTGACATCAACAAAAGACTGGTTCTAGTGTTTTGACGGGAAAATCCCATGCCTCATATAGGCCTACAAGGGCGTCATAGAATTTGGACACGAGAAAATAAGGGTGGTAATACTTTTTACCTCAAAAAATATGGGTCATGTGCTTGCGCTTGAGACTATTAAAGTGTCATTTAAATATTGACAAACACGCACATTCTTATTGTTCTGCCTGCATGGGGAGGGGGGGGGGTCAAATGCCCCAACTAACGCTGAACACTCTTAAAACGGACCTCCTCTTTTTTAATAGAAACTTGTCAAATTTAACAAGGGAATCAATTCAGATGGGGACATAACAGATTTCTCTTCAAAATGAATCGGCCATTCTTATCAAAATGACAAGAAACTCGTCAAATTTTGGCCTTATCATTTAAGGGGGTACTACACCCATTGATTTTTTTTTGCATTTTTTTTGCATTTTGTGAAGAAATTACAAAAAAAAATTGGACAAAGTGGTATGCAAAATGAAGGGCAAATCTTCTCGTTTTATTGGTGGCATCGGTATCAACGTAGCTTACATGCTTTTAAAAGTAGAAGCCAAAAGGTGGTACATCACTGATGATTTAAATTCACTTCATTTTGGAAAGCTTACTATCAACGGATTTCGTTAAAATTTTGGATATGTGTTGCTAACACGTTAGGGAAATAAAGTTGATATGTAAAATGGGAATAAGTGGTTCCTGATTTCTTTTATGACTTCATGAACTTGGTGCTCCACAACTATCAAAAAGGAACTGGTTAAAATGCTTCTATTTTCAATGTTGAGCTATATTTTGTATTTTTAACTTGCGACATTATTTCACTGAAACTTAATTAAGCCACAGGTAACAGGTTACCACAACCATACTACAGCAATGTTGAAAAAATTGTATTTCTTGTCACCCATACCACCATATTGGGTAGTTTTCCGTAAGCTTAACTTTTGTGATTTTGGTAACTATTTTATATTTATTTGTGAAATCAAACTCAACTAGGCATTCTAAATTGTACTCACCATTTACATCCCAAGGTATATTAGTATATCCACCTTGCACTTCTCGATATATATCCAGTTAAAGACAGAATATCAAAATTATTCCTCATTATGATATCACAAACTCTCACATGTGTATTCAAAATTGATGCTTAAATTTGACCTGAACCAATTGACCTATAACCTGACATACGGTGACCTAATAGCCTTTTCTTCTCCTAACAACACATTATAATATTATTGACTAATGACTATACATCCATTGTGTGTTTATATATTTTTGCATGCACCACTAGATTTTCTATAGAGAGTATAACAAAGGATTTCATGTATTCTATTCATGTACCCTACTTGAACATGCTGAATAGAATAAATCATGGTTTGTTATGAAACACGCATCTGAGTAACTAGGATACAGTAAACAAAATATATATAGGGCTAAAATGACTTACAATTGTTTAAAAGCACTTTTTTTCATATTTTTTTTTATTTCACATGATCCGTGCATATATCGCCTAGCTATAAATGAAAAAATATTTATTTAGACCAATCAAACCAATATATGGGTGTAGTACGCCCTTAAAAAAATAAATAGGTTCTTGTCAAAAATTATGACCCATTTTATATCATTATTATGTTTTGATGAATCCAAGTGTGTGAAAATATTGCATCCAACACATAATAATGATAAAATTGGATGCTTTACGCCCAATATTTATTGGTCTCGCTTTGAGTTCTACAATATTTTAAAACTCATAGCTCGACCAATAAACATGGGCTCAATCGATCCAATTTTATATCAAATTTGAGTAGTCCTAGTGTGGTCAAAAATCAAATTTGAAAAGTTTGTCTTGTCAGAGGGAAACATAACAGAATCATATCAAAATGAAAAGGGTAATCTTATCAAATAATGAGTTCTTGGAGATCTTGTCAAACAGAAACTATTCATTTTGATAAGATTGTCGGTTCAAAGTGATATGTACCTAATCACAATAAACAGTATATCTCTTCAAAACGAATAGTTACAGGATCAAGAATAAATTATTCTATTTATGAAAATGAGTAACACAAAATTAAGACTGTATGAACAACTATCCAGTTGAGTTTTGATGCAGACCCTGCAAAGAGTAGTCTGTACTACATTTGTCAATTGATGGTATTATTGTTTATTTCAACACATCATAAAATCAACAAGTTGACAACATTATATCTCAGTGATCAATAATATGGCTTCACACATCACTAGCTCAATTCACACATCATTATTCAAATATATGCAAATTAGTCATGAATAATTAATGAAGCATTATAATCATTATTAAGTAATCGGCTCAAAACATACTAGAACTTTAGGATGGGAAAATATCCCAAGTTGGTGTGAAGGGAATGTTTGCAATGGAATTGTGGGAGTGGGCTTGGAGGTAGGGGAGGGGCATGAGGGACCTAACCACATTAGCACAAAAAATTGTGCCTCTATGTCTCGTGCTGTGACTACATAACATAACATCACTGGGCGGGAAAACCTGGCCCTTGAACATGGATACAGCCTTGTAGGTGTAGACTTTATATTGAAGCGGTTGCTTCATCCATGTTCAAGGGCCAAAAGTACATGCAGGAAACACCTCATATTTACTTTTGACCCTTGAAAATGGATAAAGCCTTGCAGGTGTAGACTTTATAATACTATAGTCTATAGAATGATTTGCTTCATCCATGTTCATGGGCAAAAAGTACAGGAGGTTTTTCCCGCCCCAGTGACAATAAGCAACCTGAGACATTGTACTACATTGTGACATGCAGGGACAGCAGGGCTCCTCTCTTCAAAATATGGATGATTTTGACCCCATTTTAACAAGTTTCTGACTCAAAAATGGCCGATAAAGTTGCATTTGCTGTCAAATTTGGGTGAGTAAAGCAAGCTATAAAATGTTTTCCGAGTGGGCCCCCCTTTCAAACCCTAGATCCAACCCAAGTGACAGCTAGTATGAATTTCTTAAATTACGCTTCCATCATATTTATGTTGCGTTATAATGTGCATTATAACATCAATTTTACGTACTTAAAAATTGTTCGCAAAGTTCTAATTGATCTAGATTACATAAGCCCACATTGATGCGGATATTGGCGTTTAGTGTACACTGTACAGAGCCCCAATTGGATAACCAATCCAGTTTGTTCCGATCCAACCTTAAATTTTACAGTAATCTAGACTTAATTGTCTGGGCATATTCCATTATTGCACATAAAAAAGTAAAAAAAAACCAAAACAACAGAAAGCACATGGATAGCGCAGTAACAGTTCCCTTTTAAAGAGAATTTTTATCAAAAATTGACTAAAAAATAATACATGTCCATTTATAGTGCTCAAACTGGCGCATACATGTAATAGGGTAATAATTTGAATCCGTTTAATAAAAACCCATAATCCACTTCATTTTTATGGAAACACTTCAACCTTTGGCATTAGTTGAGTTGTTTTTCCCAAAGATAAATACTTGTATTCATGGTTTCCCACCAGTTGCACAGCCAGGGGCAAAGGGTGTAGCCCTGCCTGATACTGGCTGCACTAAAATGACAAAGTTTCCTGCAAGTTTCACACACATTACACATTTTATTTTGGTAATGTCTTGGCAAATTGAACAATTATAGTAATTGATTTTAAGATACAGTACATGTACTGTAAAAACTCAATAGTTAGCAAGTTTGCAAGTTTACTTGTTCGTTTTTAACTATATACATCGATAATTTGCTAAAAACCCTACTTTTGTGGATGGGGCACTTCATGTTTGCATGTTTTAAAAGCGCTCGAATTAAGCACATATGCTAACTATCGCGTTTTTACGGTATAATAAAATAGTTTTCATATTGGGCTATTCAAGTTGAAAGACAAGACCTTAACCTTCCACACAGTACAGGAGTCACCCATTCCAAATTCACACTCTCACTGTGCGGAAGATTAAGGTTGTGTCTTTCATAGGAGTTCATAGGATTTAATCAGAAAAGAGATGATAATATTTTGTTTAAAAAAATAAAATAAAATTCCCGAATGATTATGATGTTATATGTTTGGTTTTGTCATATCATCCATACAGGAAGCAACCTTGTTTAAGAAGTGTAGAAAATCTAAATAAATCTTAATCGGGTAACATCACATTGTCCTGACCCCCTCCTCTGTATATGGAACTGCTTGGGTGGGTTGATTGGATGTGCCCGCTTTCTTCATTGCAGGGGAAGCCCTACGGGTGCGCTTTTTAAAGCTTTCGGCTATGGGACCAAACCAAAAGATAAATGAAGTGTCCGAATGAAACTAGTTTCATGAGGGAGGAAGGGAGGGAGGGAGAGGGGGGAAGGTGAGGGAGAGAAGGGGAGTGTGGGAGGGATGGAGGGAGGGAGGATCAATGATATTTTGACCCACTTTCAGTTTCGTTACCGATGAGGGAGGGGGTCTACTATGAAAGTTAGCTTAAATAGGATTTCATTTATCTTTTGGTTTGGCCCCTAAATTTACAACACTTTCAATATGAAAGACAAACATTACATACTATTGTAATATGATTATAATATACACTATCACATTCTAAAACATTTCATTTGGACAAAATGTCTTAACCTGGGCCCATTACAACTTGATGATTCGTAAGTTAAAATATTAAACCCAAAGCACTCAATAACTGTGCCTCCATTACAGCATCTCTGGTCCCAAACTGTGGGCCGCAACCATTTTGGGGTCACAGCCTCTTCCAAAAGGGGTCACAGGCACTTGCCAAAAAAACCTCTGTTAAAAGTGTCATGCAAGTTCTTCAAGTTATGCAAATTATGCTTAAACCCTTGCTGATGTGCAAAATCACTGTTTCCTGCTATAAATGTTGCTACGTATTTTGACAATTACAGGGTCTGAATAACATCCGCAGTGTCATCACAAATATATAATAAATAAAAACAAAGATTTGAAATTATCAACCCAGCAAGCACAAAAATGTTTATTCAAAATGTTTCAATAACATGTATGTGTCGGGTTATATAAAGATCATAAATACAGAGATTCCAACATTAACATCCAGAAAATAGGGAGGATTCGAACAAATAGGGAGGTTTTCAAAATTACATGCAATTTCAAAGGCACAAAACTTGCCAGAAATAGGGAGAATGTTAAATTTGGGTGTCAAAATGGACAAAAATGTTTACAAAAATAGGGAGTCTCCCTATAAAACAGGGAGGGTTGGCATCTCTGTAAATACGTTTTAAAACGTTATTGTAAAATATTTGGGGCATACATTTTTGCAAAATATTTTGTCAACAGTTAAATAACATTATGCATCACATTTTCAAAAATGTTTTATGAATGTTATTAAAACATTTTTATAACCTTTATATAACCCGACATTTACACACCTTTTCTGTAAAACGTTGTGTGTTTGCTGAGAAGTAGCAACATTTTTACATTTCTAAAATTGCATTGTGTATGATAAAATTAAAGCAAGTTGTATAATTATTGTGAAACTCAAGGTGAAGGTAACAAAAGAAAATTAGCGCTGTTTAGACGAGGTGACACGATAGCAAACATTAGGCCGGCAGTTGCCAATGGGCTATATATTCCAGTTGAAATCCATTCACTCCCTATGGAAGACATGACCTTAATCTCCTGCAGTCCTGCACAGGGGGTGTAGATTTCAAATGGAGGCACCCCTACATGTATACCTCATTTGAAATTCACTCTCATGTCTTCCATAGGATCAACTGGAAAAGCCCATTGTTCTATGTTCAATGGTTCTTCAGCCATTGTCCCAAATCAGATAAAGGGCAATAATGATAATATGTTATGATCCAAGCAAAATCAGTCTGCAGTCGGACATATTCAATTTTCAGTTTCTTATAGGATTCTAAACAGCATTTGCAAAGCTACATCTTGCAGAAAACTCCATAAACAAAAGGAAACAATAGGGCCATGTGTCTTGAACTCGCCCCATTTTGCGTTGCGCAGCCTTTTTGAGCTTGTTTACGTCTTCCGAGGTTTAACTTGACATAAAATTTTAAATATGCACTCCACCCTATACAAACTATACATTTCCTGAAATGAAATTGCATGGGCAATCCAAATATGCCATTAAAACAATTGTAGGGGGTATTGTTAAGTTGTCCAGACTGAAATTGTCAGCTAAAATTTAACTTTTTCATTTTTTATATTTCAAGACATATTTTTTTAACCTCTGCCCCTATCTTTAATTGCTCATCATATTTGAACTCCCCATGAAATTTCCCTTCAGAAAATGTATACTTGTATAGGGGTTGGGCATATATACCTATTTTCTTACTCTTTCGGAAAATTACCTTAAATAACCTGTGACCTTTGACCCCGCCTTTGACCTAAAACATAGTTTATCTAGTACCTCTTTACTTATGGACACTTGGGTCCAAGTTACATGGAGAGGGGCCTAATAATTTGCAAGTGGGAACAATTTAAAAATATAACTGACAATGCTCATGATGCTGTGCCTTCCATAGGGATTGTACAGCCCGCTTCCTCAGCCACCGCTTCCTCAGCCACCGCCACCCTAAATAGTCCAAAAACTTATGGACATATCTCCAACACCCTAAAACACACATTAATGAATTTCGCACAGCATGTAGTATGGAGTTGCAGCTTTAAATTGACACCAAACTTATGTCTATAACTCATGTGGTTGTCAAGTTATAAACATTTTTGGCGAAAGAATCTGGAAAAATGCAACGTCGCCACCTTTTTTGCGTGGCGAGTTCAAAACACATGGCCATAGGAAATACTTCCTTTGTTTGACTATATCTCAAAAAATCAATATTTCTGCCTTCCGACTGATTTTGCTTGATCACGTCACATATATAGAACAGTGTAGTGGTCATTCCCACTGTATGCACATCGATATACACCAGTTGCTTACCTTTGTACCTTTATAAGCATTACTGTCACCTCGTCTATATAATATTTTGTGCACAATGTATGGTCCAACGACACTGTTAATGTGGTCCCATTATCGATATAGATTAATTGGAACACAGTACCTGACATCACTAGAAAACAGTCTATAATATAAATGAATACCTGAGTGGAAGAAGGGCCCAACTCCATCCTGAGTCTTGTCTCAGACTACATCAACACTTTTTTTTGAGATATATCAAAACAAAAAACACAATATTTGGAATAGTTTTAAGTGACAGTCTGTGTTCATCTTGAGGGCAGGGTTGTAGCTACGGTGGGCGGCAGTGGGCGGTACCACTCACTTCTGGAAACCACCACTGAAGGTTCATTTTGATGCTAGAGCCCACCACTCAAACTAAAAAAAACATGTGTATTTTTGCCAAATTTATCCTTTTGTTGGAACCGTGCTAAATCAAGCAAATTCTATAAATTGCCGCCCGGCACTCAATTTCTGCTAGCTACAACCTGCTTGAGGGGACCTTTAGTACCTGTACATGAACATACATTACAACATAAAGTCTGCACAAAAAGTAACTCAGCTGTTATAAATACGCCTATAGATTCAGAACTAATAATTGTTTTCACAATATTTCAACATAAAAAGAAGGATGATTTATTTACGCATTTTGATACCCCATTTGTCCAATTTTGTTCAATATTGACAATACAGCAGTGTTTTGAAAGAAAAATACCCCAATTTAAAAGTTGCAGTTATTTGTATTGATTTGAAGTAAGCGCGAAGATAATGGCGAGCTTTACGTGTTTACAGTGCTGGCATTATAACCAGTGTTCGAATTTAGGAAAAATAAATGGTTGTCCCACGGACAACCAGATTACAATTTCTGGTTGTCCGTCTAAATTTTTGGTTGTCCGTAGGCCTACAAATGTGACTTTTGACTAGATTTATGGTTGTCCGGCGGACAACCGAATCAGTATTTTTGGTTGTCCGGCGACTTTTTTAGTTGTCCCGGGCAACCGGACAACCAAAATTTCGAACGCTGATTATAACCATTGATCGCTGTAAACTGCAACTTTTAAATTCGGGTATTTTTCTGTAAAAGCACTACTGTGTTGTTAATATTGAACGACATTTGACGAATGGGGTATCAAAATGCGTGTAAATAAATCATCCTTCTCGCTATGTTGAAATATTGTGAAAACAATTATTAGTTCCGAATCTATAGGCGTATTTATAACAGCTGAGTTACTTTTTGTGCAGACTTTATAAGATATACATGTATGTTGCAATGGCAACGGTACAGGCCTTTTAAAACATGATAAACTCATTTGTAAAATGGAGTTGTGCCCTTCTTCCACTCAGGCATTCAAATGTCCTAGGGTTGCAAGTATGCTAAGGAGTACAAGGGTCAAGGGAACGATAAAATAATCAGGTAACAATGTTCACCCCCAGAAAAAACCCAACAACACTGTTTATCATGAAATTATTACATAACAATATCTCATAATATATATAAAATAATACAAACTCTCAGCCATTGCTCATTTACATAATACAAATGTATGTTTATACATTATACTCTTATAAACATATTGATTTCAGCAGTTGTACACTTCAGTATTCTCAAAGACAAACACAGATTCCATTTTTATCATGCAGTATCAGAATCATATTCCCATTTTCACAAGCATGTTTCCGTAAAAAATTGAAGTTTTGGTCAGGGCATAGTTGCACTGGTTACTACAATGCTACACATTTGATAAACAAAATACTTTATAATTACATTGTATAAGGTTGCATAACAGCTTTCACAATGTAGTGTTGTGGAAAAAATAATTGTTTGGTATGGATACCCCACATCATGCCACATGGACCCATATAGGCATTTTTTTGAAAAAAATGGGACCTTTTCGGGTAGCACATCCCTATACACTCCCCCCCCCCCAGCTATGCCACTAAATTCAAGTGTAACTGGGTCAAGGAGTGGCTGGCTTCACTTGGTATCAGAGAAGAACAGCAGTCCCTTGCTCAGAATGAGCGACATACACGGAGCTTTGTGTTCCCTTCAAGGGCACCGATCTGTGCCGACCAATGTTTTGACTTTTGACATATAATCGGCCAATCAGATTATCAATCTGATGCTATGAATGTCATGTCAGACGATTGATTCAGCCAATCAGAACCCCATTTCCATGTTTTAGGCTTTGTACTGTTCTTCTCTGCCAAAAACTGTAGGGCCTCAATCAACCACTGCATGACTATAACTATGTCATCATCTCAAAACCTGAACCAACAGTGGGAAACATGCTTATTGTCGCTATTACAACAGTTTATTAAGCTACTTGCAGTTCCGCCATTATGCACTATGTGGGGAGAGCCTCGAACTGGCAGCATACATGAAAGGAAGAATTATGTAACCTTACACAGAACGTTATGACTAGTTCAATTCCCATTCATGTATGCTGCCAGTTCGAGGCTCTCCCCGCACATAGTGCATAATGGCGGAACCGTGCAAGTAGCGAATACAAACAGTCTTTCCTTTTCATATATGTGTACATCCATATAAAAACAATGCACTTGTGGTTGCTACATGTGTCTCTTTTACACATAATAGCTGGAATAAATACCAGTCTCATTTCAAGTGGAGGTCACTTTAAATCATCCCCAAGTCACATGGTTTAGGAATGTTCTCTGTATTCCTAAACCATATGACTTGAAATGACCTCCACTTAGGATGAGTCTGGTATTTATTACTAACTATTATTTAAAAAGAGACACATGTAGCAGCCAACAAGTGCATCCTTTTGATATGAATGCACACATATTCCTATATACATGTATCTTTCAATATGAAATGCTATTATTATATTTCCAACATACAAATCGGTATTTACCATAATTCTTAACAAATCAGAATATGTAACCCGTTCTGACAAAACCATGAACAAGTCGCATTTTTGACATTTGATGATTTGAATAAAATGTAAGCACTAGACAATAAGCTTTAAAATGATACCAAAATTATATACACAGCATCGATACTTTTCAAGATATGATAATTTTGTAAATGATGCCTTGATATTTTTGCCAAATTGCTATTCTGAGTAATGGGCTAATAGTTTCCTGCCTTACACAGGATTGAATAGGGATTACCATAGTTTTAACATAATGTTAATTATTGATTAAATAAACCTTGTACTTTCAAGAATTTGAAAGTCCACTTAGTCCCACAGTCAAATACCATGAAATTAAGAATTCCAAAATATTTTTTTTTATTGGAATGTCATCTTTAAAGGCATATAACTCAAAAACATGCCTGCCGACTTGTTCCGGGTTTTGTTGGAGCTGCTCACATATACTTGGGGACAGCTTGACTGGATACTATTGATATTTGATAATAATGTCAACTCAAGATAGCTCAGTTAAGGCAAACTTAAAGATTGTCCTCCACAACTTTTTCAGAATTGGGTCGGTCAGGATTTTTTTTTAAATAATTTTTTTAAAGGTCATAGCCTAAACAGGACTGTATGCCTTTAATTAGCTTTAAAATAAATAGCCCAAATAGTCGTGAATTGGGATATTCCTCTAAAAAAAACTGTATACCACTTCATTTAAAACAGTTTAGAAGTGTGTATAAACTGTAACAAAAACTTTTCAGGATGTCAAAAATGTTGAAAGAAAAAAAACCTTTTTCCAGATTTTCCAGATTAGGGTCGGTCGGTGGAGGACAAGCAAACAATCTTTTTTTTTTGGTCTAATGTCAACTCTAGATATGGAAAACTTAACTTTTATTCCCTTTTTCTTAGGTTTTCTTGAGTTTTTTTTTAGACACAATATGTTGAATAAATTATTCTCGCTGAATCAATTGACCGATTCTGGTTTTGTTTGAATTCTTGACTGAGAGACCATATAAACAGGTCATATGAAAACTAGAGAGGTTATTTTCTTTATTTAACATGAGACCTGTTCTCACAAAATGAGCCAAAAGTCGCCAGGAAAGAAAAGGAGATATGGTTCATTGTCAGAAAACAATAGAAACCTTCATTTAAAAAAATACTTACTTTTGAACACCAAAAGTTAGAGAGCAACCCTGATAAGTTTGATATCATTAAAAAGCTGATGATCCAGATATTGTAAATCTGGACAGACCGCAAAATGAAAATGTGCAAGTAGCAACTTTCCCTTCATTTTGTGGGACAAGCTAGGTCTCATATTGCAAGTTTTCATACAGTGAATAATATGATGAATTGGGTGGGCACTATAGGGCAACAGCCTAAAGGTCTGTTGAAACTATGCCGCAATTGCTTTGCGGTGAGCTGCGGTGCCGCACTGCATTGTACTGCAAAATACTGCATTGTGGTATCGCAATAAAGTTGAATACATTTTAACTTGGAAATGCGACAAGTTGCGTTGAGTTTAGGCAAAATTAATTGATATATCAGCAATGCACCTCAAAGCAATTGTGGCATTGTAAGAACGGACCTTTATTTCCAGAGCCTGATCAACAGTTGAATACAGTTGAATACCGGTATCTAAGGAATTAGAAAATGAGAATGCAAAATACTGTTTCTGTACATTTTCAAACGCAACAATGCTAAAGATCCCGACTACTTGATTGATTTGATTTAACCCCCTGAGCACTACCTGCCGATCTAACATTGCCTCTGATTGGTCAATTACATGATATCTTTACTCTAATCACCAATCAGAATGGAACTTTGCAAATAATTCATCCCATTTTTTTTTTTTGCGTGGTGAAATTGTTTTAACAATGTTGCCGATTGGTCCAATTGATAATGAAAACTTCTTTTTGTCCAATCGGCAGGTAGTTCTCATGGGGTTAATTACATAACCGCAGTCATGCGCTTGGTCTCAGACCTTCACTTCGCTCCTCATCTGATCGGACTCGCCTTTGTGTGTTTCAAACACATTTCGAGGCTGGGATGCTTCATTTGCCATAGGTGCTCCACAACTTAGGAATCGGCTCCCTGTGGTCAGAGAGAGTTGAGGTCGGTGTCATCGGAGTTCGGAGTTCAAGCGCATCTTCAAGACTTTCTTTACCAATCTTTGCAGTGCTGTCTTGATATTTCTCTAATGTTTGCTTTGTTTTCCTTAAATTAATTCTGTGAGGAGATGATCAATGCTGTATAATTATTGGCCTTTCGACCATCTCCTCTTGTCTTTGTATCATTTCATGTTTCGATGTGTGATTTTGTGATTTCAATGTATTTTGCTTGTTTTTGATTATAGAAACTAATTAATTAATAATTCATTCATTCACTCATTTGAAAATTGGCTTCATTTAATTATTGTAAGTGTTTCTTGTATGCTGCTTTGTGCTTTGTACAGCAGTGTTTCTATAAGTACAGCAGTGTTTCTAATAATATATAACAATATGTAACTTGATTAACTTCAGTTCGAGGGTTGAGAGCCAGAAAGCCTCAACTCACAAACACCTGCTCCTACAAAATGAGCATCAAGTCGCTATAGACGATACAGTGCATTAATCATGACAAAATTCAATACAAAACAAATGACATTGTGAAGGAAATATTGATTTTTGAAGACCAAAGCAAGGAGCCAACTTTATGCTCATTTTGTGAGAGCTGGTAATAGTGAGTTACGTCTTTCTGGTTCTGAACCCTCGAGTTGTTCAATGATATGTAGAAATCAACAATAATAATATAGCAAAACATAATACGGTACTTACAAGCAACATAATCTGGGTTTTTGACATTTAAATAATAATATACTGACTTCTATATAATGATAATTGTCATAGTTAATCTCTGTAATATAATCTCCTCTTATATACATACAACTAATACCTGAAGGTATTATACTGGTATATATACATACTCATAAACGTTGTCGTTGGGCAGGAAAACCTTCTATGTGCGTGTGGCCCCTGAACATGTTTAAAACAAAACTGCCAACAGGTTACATAGGAGGTTTTGCTTAAAACATGTTCAGGGGCCAATGACACATGGGAGGTTTTTCCCGCCAGACGACGACATGTGGATACTTTCATAAAAATAAGGAGCATTTAACACCAGTGTTGGCACCAGAAACTTTCTTCTTGGCGTTCTCTGATTGTCTTAAAAAGTTAAAACAAACAGTATTGGCACATTATGCTGGAGTGGAGACATCATTCGCTGTTGAAGTTATGTAATAATTGGATTAACTACGATACCATAGCAATAGATGAATACAATTTTTGAATAGATCCCCTTGCACTACAAGCAGGTTGCATTGATCACCTGTGCATGTCTGCAATCATAGATTGAATACAATACTGCTCTTTTCAAAGATTCTAATCTTACAGGTGTGAGTGAGTAGCATTTCTTTGACATTTAGGGTTCAATGCACAGGTAACGTACCGTGTGACCGTTGTAGTACAGAGCAATCTATTCAAAAATTGTATTCATCTAATTGTTATGGCAATTAATCCTGTTACATCATCACTTCGACAGCGAAGTTTGCACCAGAGGTTCTCAATAGACAGCCTGCAGGCCAGATCCGGCCCGTGGATTAATGGTGATTAGCCCTTGTGCAGCACACAGCTCGAAAGTGTACAGTAAACAAAGCAAAACAATGTATATTTGGCCCTCAGATTTTTGACATTTGATTGGCCCTCCGTGGCCTGCGGGCAAATTGAGTACCCCTGGTTCACATGATAGACTAGGCCTCCACAGCATATCCTGTGGGTCTCCCAGCTTCAAATACACTTTTTTTGGCTCTCATATCAAAAGGGATGGTAATATACTATTTTGGCG